>NW_010246628.1:0-46883 GCF_000690775.1 Eurypyga helias
GGAAGAACTGCAAGGGTAAAAGTGAGAATAACGTGTGGGTTGAGATAAAGACAGTTTAAGAAATGAAAGGGAAAAATAATTAAAAAACCAAGTGATGTGAAGATAGCCACTCGCCACCTCCGACCAACATGTTAATGCCCAGAGAGTCTCTGAGCAACAACACCCCATACACACCCAGTTTTATTGCTCAGCATGATGTCATGTGGTATGGAATATCCATTTGGTCAGTTGGGGTCAATTGTCCCAGCTGTGTCTCCTTTTAACTTACTACATGCCCCTAGCCCATTCCCTAGGGGCAGAGTTGAAAAGAAGATCTTGTTGCTGTGCAAGGTCTGCTCAGTAACAGTCAAAACATTGGTGTATAAACCCTGTTTTAGTCAGAAATCCAAAACATACTCCCATATGAGCTGCTATGGAGAAAATTAATCTCATTCAGAACTAGTACGAAGTGTCTGCTGTTAGTACTGTGTACTCAACTTTAAATGATTAACATTTCTGGATATTGTTTCTTATTGGGTGAAGAGGACATCCATATTCAATCTTGACAATTTGGTATGAATTGTGTGCTTAAAATTGGTAGACAAATCATCCATAGTAGATAGACACATGTTTTTCACTGACCTGACAGTGTAGGGTCAGTATTTGGACTTGCCTTGACCTGAGATGGTTTGAGCCTGTTTATATGTAATTACAGTTTCTTGAAAATCAGATAATTATTTTCTAAATTTGTTTTAGTTTAATTTTAGCTTATGAAGAAAACATGTAGTTATTCTGCTGAACAGTCTATGACTCCAGAATAAAATTTGGCATGGAGTAATGCAAACATATGATGATATTCAGAGTCCCCAGACTACAAAGTGTAGACCTTTATCATTCAGGTAAAACCAGTTTTGGAGATGAACGAGAGTAGAAGAAAAAAAAAAAAAAACAACCAACCAAACAAAAAAACCCACCAACAATTGGGAACCAATGAAGACAGAGCATGTCTGTGTACTGTTTTCAGGCAACATTATAATAAAACCATGTAGTCTCAAGACTGAGGAGTAAGAATCCATCAACATAATTCTTCTTCCTGCTGTAGAGGAGGAAGAAACTCCTTCCATCTTCCATGAACATCACCTGCCAAAGATTACAGGATGCTGATGATGAGTTTTAGCACTCTGATTGAAATCAACAGCCTTATGACTCAGAGCAACACTGGAATTTTGAGCATAACACCAGAATAGTGATAGATATCATGAAGGTTTTCCTGTATTATAAGAGTTTTACCTGTATTATTAATGAAGCTTTTTAAAAATTTTTTAATAAAATGGGGCTATAAGCATACATTATGGTCACTGGACTAATAATCTGGGCAATTAGACTGTTAAATTTTTAATCAAATCATCAATAAACTCTTGTTTACCAGTAGCAAATATATTCCACTTTTTTCCATTAAAAGATTTTGAGCATAACGAACTGTGTTATGGTACATGCTAGAAATATAGCTAAAATTCAGTTCTTTACTGTTAGGACTTGCCTGAACTCCAAAAATATACTGTATTTTTTTGACATTTATTTTCTGTCATCTCATTTATTTACTAAGTTTGGGGTTTTTTTCCTATGGCATATTTTACACAAAAAATAACTTTCAGGAAAAAGTCATTTACTCAGCTCTTAGAAACTTGACATCAATTTACCAGCACACTGAGAACTTTGATGACAAACCTTGCACATTTCACAGAATAAATCCATAAATTATGATGTCTGTCCTCTACCTGATCATCTATTTACATTAAAAATGCAACAATGTATTTATTGTTGAGACCTCTCTATATATATCAATTTCCTTTGGTATGTTTGGAACCATAAGACTGTAGAATATTTTAGGTGGGAAGGTACCTCAGAACTTTTCTAATTCTGCCCAAAACAGGGGCTGCTGTGAGGTCAGTCCAGGTTGCTCAGGGTTTTGTCCAGTCAGGTCATGAAAACCTCCAAGGACAAGAACGGCACAACCTCTCCAGGCAACGTCTTCCACCACTTGGCTCTCCTCATACGAAAAAATGCTTTTCTTTAAGTTCAGTCCAAGTCTGTCTTGTGCCTACTTATGCCCATTATCTCTCGTCCTCCAGCTACACTCTGCTTTGAACGGCCTGCCTCTGTCTCCTTGATAAGTTCCCCATAGGTACTGGGGGACTGCTGTTAGGTCTCCCCAAATTTGTGTCTTCTACGTTTTAAGCAAGGCATAATCCCTCAGGCTTTCCTAACACAGCAAGCACTTTAGCCCCAACCATCCCAGCAACCCTCTGTTGAACTTGCCCCAATGTGTATCAACGTCTTTCTTGTTTTAGGAGTATGTTAATATCCAACACAACCCTAAGGTCTGTCTTTATTTACATACCTTCAGAGAACTATTGAACATCTCAGGACTGCGTTGTGACTTCTAAATGTTAAACAGTTTTACCTGTTTTTTCTATGTAAAAATGAAAGCTTTCTATGCAAGCTCACTAGTCTTGAATTAATTTTGAGATTTCTGTTAAAATCTGAATCTTAAAGTAGAATTTAGAGAGACGTAAGCCTCTGCAGATTAAATCACTCTGTATAAAAAACCTTCTGATTATTAACAGCTGTAGTCAGGAATGGACAATTTTTCCTATTCCTTCATTAAAGCCTACATGCTATATTTCTAATATTTGAGTTTTAAATTTCCAGATACCAACTTTTTCTTCTTCAAATTTCCTTTGATAAATAGAGCCACAAGATAAATTTCCTATTTATACTTAACATCTTACATTGGTATATTTACCAACACGGACAGTTCCTTTTAAGTTATGGTACACTGATGTCATTCGCACATTGTAAATATATTAAATACCCATGGTCAATAGTTACTTGAATCGCTCAGACTTAATTTATTGTCATATTTTATTCACACATTTTTTTCCCCTCCCTCTCCTTGCATGCAGTATGCATCATGTGTGTGCATGTTCTTACAATACAGACAGTTTTATAGATGTAGAAAAATTCATACCTTTTTGGAAATATCACTAATTGAAAAAGTATTTGATGGGCACATTTCACAGAACCTTTCTTTTTCAGAGAGAATCTTGATAAATCAGAGTTATTACTTGTAGAACTTTTCAGACCTGGTTAAATAAAAAAGCTAGTTACAAATAAACAAACAAAAGAGACAGTTAAGCACATATGTATTTGACACACATCTTTATAGGAACAGTCTTTTTTAGAAATGGAATAGCTATGTAGTAGCTGATAAATACAGATCTCTGTCTTTCCCTGTAAGCTCAATCCTGGAGACAATGACAATCACTCTTCTTCACAGTCTGTGTTTTCATAATTTAAATAAATGTATCATGGCTTCAAATATTTTGTTAGATCTGGGCTTCAGGAAGTTATTTATTTGAAAGAATTTATTTTCTCCGGGGCTTTTCATGTGTTCTTAACAGAAAAGAAATTATATACTTTGAGTGTAATATAAAAGTTCCATTTAAATTAACTCTTGTCCTTCTAAAATTAATGGTATATCTATGCTACAAGGTTTTGAATCTTTTAACTCATGTTATAACTCTTATGTTCTGTTACAGGCTTGTAGGTCAAGGACTTTGAGAAGCTGGGGAGCAGACTATATCAATAGCTTTATTGAAAATATTTTTCAGTGAATTATTGTTAACAGTTATGTAGTAAAAATATATAACCCTCTAGGGCTATGTAATACAACAAGCAGCTTTACTGTTACTGCTAGTTTGGCTTGATTCCTTCAAGGAAATGAGTCTTACTGTCCTCTTTGATCTCTGGATACTTCACACAGAATATGACGTTCATTGTCTGTTCTTACTTTTTATATACATGCAGACCTCAGCTTAATATAAATACAGTGGAGGTCTTTCACAGATCAACAGATTGTTTTTTGGAACACAAGTCATGCATATGTAAACATTAGCAGTTGTCATTGTTTAGGCAACAAAAGACCACATGGCTATTCATTCACTCCTCCACCTGGTGGGAAAGGGAGGAGAAAATAGGAAAGGGTCTTGGTTTGAGACAAGGGCAGGGGTGGATCACCCATCTCCTATGGTCATGGGCAAAACAGACTCGACTTTAATTTAATTTTTTACCAATCAAATCAGAGTAGGGCAACAAGGCACAAAATAAAACAGATCTTAGAAACATCACCCCACCCCCCCTTTTTCCCCATCTCAGCTTTGCTCATAATTTTCCTACCTCCTCCCCCCAGCCAGTGGCACAGGGAGACTGGGAATGGGGGTTACGGTCAGTCCATCACACACTGTCTCTGCCACTCCTTCCTCCTCAGAGGGAGGACTCATCACACTCTGCCCCTGCTCCAGCACAGGGTCCCTCCCATGGCAGACAGTCCTCCATGAACTCCTGACATCAGCCCTTCCTGTGAGCTGCAGTTTTCTTTAACTGCTCCAGCGTGGGTCCCTTCTGCAGGTGTGCAGACTTAAGGCACAGACTTCTCAAGCACAGGTTTTACCACAGAGTCATGGGCTCTTTGGGCACAGCCGCCTGCTCTGGTGTGGGGCCCTCCCCAGGCTGCAGGTGGGTCTCTGCTCCCCGGTGACCCCCCATGGCTGCGGGGCCACAGCCTGCGCTCTCACCACGGGTTGCAGGGGAACCTCTGCTCCCACCACCTCCTCCACGCCTTTCTGCACTGACTTTTGGTGTCTGCCTTGTTGTCTCTCTCACATCCCACTGCTCTCTCCTTCTAGTCCTCTCTTCTCATTGTTTGCACTTCCGCTGCTGCTTCTCTTTCTGTGTTTTCCCCTCATCAATATGTTGATCCACGAAGAGACTGAATGTCCTGGCTGTGGCCAGAGGCAGATCTGAATTGGATCCGGGCAAGCTTCCTGAAGTTTCTCACAGGAGGCATCCTTGTGGCCCTTCCCCCTTCTACCAAAACCCTCCACCACACAAACCCAACATGCCAGTCGTTAAATCTGTTACTTCATTTTATGTGATCAACTTATTTATATAGCTTACTGTTGGGGGGGTTCTCTTTATAGAGATTGATCAGTGACATTAAACAAACCAAACTTGTGCTCATTTGCTGTCTTTGGAACATCATTTTGATCACTGAGACTAAGCAAATGATTGCACTGATAGTATTTTAGTTTAAAAAACTAAAATGTGATTAATTCTGCTTTTAGACAAGATTTCCACATAATTTTCTGTGGAAATCCTAAAGCACATAGCACTTATCCACAAGACCTCCTCAAGACCAATTCAGATCTCTTAAGTACTCTAGGGTATAAATGTTCTAGATAAGCACATTGTGTATTGATGTTGCAGTGAATGGCAGACTCAAGACGAGCACAGAGTGTACCTCTGAGTCTTCATAAGGATGCATACCTCCCACACAGAGTTGAAGATGGGAATAATGAGGTAAGCTGAGAATCAGGTGAAAGATACAAAAAAAATCCTCATCCTGCAGAAATATATTTGTGTTGAAATATTCCACTACTGAAATAATGGCAACTATAAGGAAATTAGGTATGCAAGAAATCCTGGAATCAAACTTGAATTAGCTTCTTGAGGCTAAAATTTTCTGAAGTAACTGATTAAAACAAAACTTCAGTAGATTTTCTCTTATGTTTGTCTAAGGATGTACTTGAAGCAACACTGAGGAAAAATACATAAACCTCTGCTTTTTGGAAAATAAAAAAGTTATCTGTCAGTGTCTTAAGTACACCAAGAGGGTCTAGCTGACCTGACCAGCCTATAACTATCTTCTTCCATAAGTCTTTGCAACCTCTTCCCCAGGGGTGGATGCTCTTGTGAAAACCATCTACGATATAATGCATCTCTGTGACCTTGGATTAGACCTCTATAAATACTGATAGATTTCCAGAAAGAACAATGAGAAGTAGAAAGTGATATACTACAGGAGAGCTGTCAGATGCTTCCTCTGGGCCTCTATCTGCGCAACTTCCGTTTATTAACCTAGGTCATTACATTTAGGCTCAGGTCCTCAGTCTTTGCCTGAGCTACATCAGAGGTATGCTGTGCTGGGCCTTATTTCTTGCACACCTCAGCCTTGCCATGTGACTTAAGCTCCCAGATTGACCTCAGACATGTCTGGTCACTATGGATTTATTTCTTGGCCTCATGGAGCAGCCCATGTTTGCTGCTCCTTACAGGAAGTTCAAAACATCTTGAGTCATAAACCATGCACCATGGAGTATGTCCCTCAGTCTGTGCAGGAAATACGTATTGACTATTATCTGAAATTTTAGAAAAAAAAAAAAAAAAAGCATTATGAGAAATGCTGGAAGGATGCTTTCAATCTGCCCGTAAAGTTCAAGTCCTAATGAGTCTTTTAAATCTTCACTTCAAAGAGAGCTTGATCTAGCCTTTTACGTAATTTTTGTAACAGACGTATTTATTTTAGCTCCAGCTCTACCTTGTTTTCCACCTGACTGGTGATAAGAGGTCTTAGGCTTCTAATACTGAATTTATTTGCAAAACATGCTTTGCCAGGTTTCCTTCTGCCCTCCAGAAAATATTGCTTCCAAAATTTGCATTTTCATACCTCAGTTCAATAACCTTAAATAGTTCATGAATACATGCAGGGACTTGACCGATGTAAAGTAGCACTGCAGAGCATGTAGGAATGCTGATGTACTATTAAAAGTTAAGTGGGCACCAAGAGTATAAAATCCAGAATTACAGGATATTGCTGTTTGAACTTTCATTTTCTGTTTCAGATTCTTCTTTGAATCTGTTCCAGTCTAGAATTTATTCTGGAAACGATTACAAATTACAGTTCTTAGCTTCTGACCTACATTTATATTATGGTTCAATTGGTTTCAGCAGATGTAGTACGGTTTATAGAGAACAAAAATTCAGGCAAAATTGTTTTCATTTTCTCACTTTCCCTTACCTCAGCCATGTACAACCACAGAATATACCAGCTAGATGTATTTTTTTATGTTTTTCTTTACTTGAAAATATTTACTTTTCTTTTTCTTCCTATTCTCTAATTTGCCATTTATAAAATATGAGAAACAAGGAGTGAAGACATCAGAATCTAGCAGATCTTTAAGCTTTAAGACTCATTGTGGTGGAAGGACCCTGGCTGGAGGCCAGGTGCCCATCAAAGCCACTCTATCACTCGCCCTCCTCAGCTGGGCAGGGGAGAGAAAATATAATGAAAATTTTGTGGGTCAAGATAAGGACAAAGAGAGATCACTCACCAATTACCATCATGGGCAAAACATGGGGAAAATAATTTAATTTATTAACAATCAAATCAGAGTATAAAAGAACTGAAATCAAAACACAAAACACCTTCTCCCCACCCCTTCCTTCTTCCCAGGCTCAACTTCACTCTCATTTTCTCTATGTCCTCCCCCTGAGCAGCACAAGGGGACAGGGAATGGCAGTACTAGTCAATTCATCAGATGTTGTCTCTGATGCTCCTTCCTCCTCATGCGGACGACTCCTCACACTATTTCCTAGGGGTTCATTCCCACGGGAGGCTGTTCCCCACAAGCTTCTCCAACATGAGTCCTTCCCAGGGGCTACCATTCTTCACTAACTGCTCCAGCATGGGTCACTTCCATGTGGTGCAATCCTTCAGGAGCAGCCTGCTTCAGTGTGAGTCCTCCATGGGGTCAGAAATCCTGTGAGCAAACCTGCTCCAGCCTGAGCTGCTCTCTCCACAGGGCCACAGGTGATGCCAGCAGCCTGCTCCAGTGTGGGTTGCCCACAGCATCACAGACTTCTCTGGGCAGCCACCTACTCTGGCGTGGGGTCCTCCCTGAACTGCAGGTGGATCTCTGCCCCACCGTGACCCTCCATAGCTGCAGGGGCAGAGCTGGCCTCACCATGGGCTGCACCCCAGGCTGGCAGGGGTCTGCTCTAGTGCCTAGACCACCTCCTCCCCCTCCTTCTCCACTGACCTCGGTGTCTGCAGAGTTGTTCCTCTCACATTTTGCTCTCTCTCTGCTGCAATTTTCTCCTCCATGTTTATTTTCTCCCTCCTAAACATGTTATCCCAAAGGCACTACCACTGTCAATGATGGGCCCAACCTTGACAAGCAGTGGATCTGTCTTGGAGCCGGCTGGCATGGGCTCGATCAGACACAGCAGAAGTTTCCAGCAGCTTCTCACAGAAGCCACCCCATAGCCCCCCTGCTACCAAAGCCTTGCCAGTCAAATGTAATACATTCATGCTGAAAGGGAGAAAAAAACCAAAACCAAACAACAACAACAAAAAACCACAAACAAAACCCACCCAAATCTATAACCAGTTTTACATTTTTCTCATTCATGGAAATAGAGGACAATTAGAGATATGTGAATTTACCAAGAATGCAACTGTACTGCCAACATTTAAACGAACAAAGGGAGTGATATAGAGAAAATTCATTTAGTTTTGAAACAACAGTTTTCTAAGGCTATCAGCCTTCTCATGGTCTTTTCTATTGCCATGTGACCTTTATAAAACTATGGATTCTTTCAGTTTACTTTAGTTTTAGTGGGTGATCTGTTTATTAACATCCTTGAAAACTGCAAACTTGACGTGTATGTTTGTCATCTATGGAAAGCATAATCTAAGTGCATTTATCTGGGAGAGAGGAGAGGAATGTAACAGGGGAAACCTGATTCCAGGATATGTAATTCCAGTCATGGAGAATAAACTTAATTGTTAAAAGTTCTTCTGGTCTTTTTTACCTTTCCTTTCAGTTTTGTAGACAGACACAGACATACCTTTGTCCAGTCTCAAAATGATACTGTTATCACAATACAATATCTTCTCCCAGTTAAGGTATCTGATAGTTATTTACTGGATAACTGAGCTAATGTAATGTGATTTTTCATCTCTAAACAATTTTTTATACCTCCCTGATACATTAGCACTTATGTGAATCATCTCTCAATATGCAAATATGTGGCTGTATTACAATCACAGAAGTATTTAAGGATAAACATAGCAATCAAGAATCACAAACCTGTTAGTATCTCTTTTTAAATCCAGTTTTTTTTTTTTCTTTAATTGAAGTAGTCTAATCTGTGTGCTAGGAACATGAGGTGCACACTGCAATAAATCCATATAAAACATGAAGACATGTTTTGAAAAGAAAGCCATGCTCTGAAGAGAAACCTGTCTAGGGATCAAAAGCAGTTTTCTGTTGATCAAGAGAGAGGAGACTATTTGTATTTCACAAATCAACACATGAGGGTAAAAAACACTGAGCTACCTTAAAATGTATTAGTAGGAAATGGTATCAAGAATATTCATATTGTTTACTTCATATAGGAATCTTATCTGGTTTAAAATTATTTAAGCATAAAGAACTAATGGAAAGGTAAAGGTTTACTATGTTAGGTCATATGAACTACCTATTGTCTTCTACTGATGGAGATGACATCAATGCTATGCTATATTAAATGCATATTGGTTGTGATGACTGGACTTGAAACAGAGATTACGACAATAAGATGTTTTATTGATGTTATTTGGATGTAAATAGGAAGATAATTATGGATTGTTCCCAATAATCCGGGAATGAGGAAAAAAATATTGAGGTTCTAGATTTTTTTTTCACAACAGCTACTGAATATTGTGAATCATATTCCAAGTAAACTAGCTCTTCCCATTTGTTCTAGGTTCAGTTTTGTTCTCAGTTTAGATACATGAATTTCAAATCCATAGACAGGCATGTAAAAGGTAGCTGTGATGATTCTGAGCCTCACCAGAACCAAGTTCTTCTGTTTGTCTGGTCACAAGCTATTTTGGGGCATGATCACAGATGTTAAGGCTGTGATGTTTGTGAACTGAACATTGAGTTGCCTATTTGAATGGCAGAAAGATTGTCATTATACCTTGTTTTCCATTAATATATATTTGACTTCAGAATTCTTGAACAGGTTTCCAGGTGGTTGGAAAAGCTAAGATGCTGTGATTTCACAATTATGTATAATTCATAATGGAAGTGCGGTAGTAATGATGGCTTCTTAGCAAGCTAAGGATGTACACCAAATCAAGTGCGAAACAAGTGAGTAGTTGCTTAAAAATATTCTTAATGTTCTTTTCAACAGAGTCACTCCCAACAATTTAGGACTGAAAGTAAATAATTTTTCTTCCTACTGAAACTATATTTAAGTGTTGCATTAAAAAAATTCTAAACCCAAACCAAAGCAAAACTACTTAGTTTATTAAGTAAAAATGGCTAACTCATAGCATAGCTGTATTATTGGAACATAAATGAAGGTTACTTGTCTACAACTTGTTTTTACATGTCACCAAATAATGACAACGTTAAAAAGCTGGAATGTCACACTAAGAAATATTTAGCATTGACTCAGACAGAATTGTCAAATACTGCATTAGCAAAACTACTTCCTGGAACACTTCGAGTTTTTTTTTTTCCACAGATGCTGAAACATACAGGTGTTATGAAGGTTGGTAGTTTTGAAGACATCATTGCTAGAGGTGCTTTAAGCACCAAGTGTGTTCCAGAGAATAACCATAAGACAGCAAATTTGGGCATCATTTGTCCTAGAGATCTATGTAAGATTAACTAACAAAGCAGTTGCTGCTACATATGCATTGAGCAGTTACACGAGGGGCAGCAGAAGCACTTTCATCATTGATGAAGAAAAGATATTTTAAAAATATGCACAGACAGAATATCTTACTTCAGTGCTTATAGTTAGCTGCTTAGAAAACAGAAGTCAAGTGAAGTAGAAAATTAAATCAGTTGTTATTATGAAAAAATAAATCATACATCTAATCACTGACATGTACCATTTTTTCCTAAATATTTTGTCTGAATGCTCTCTCTTTCACTTCATTATGATCAGCTGCAATGGAATGCCTAATGGACAGAGTTAATAGCTACCATAAGTCACACAAGTGCATCAAGGTAATGGTAATTTGGGGGATGAATGGATGAAATATTTTCATTAACTGCTAATCGGGAAAAAAAGGAGATATTCCTCCAACATATGAGGCCCCCATGTAAGTAGCAAGCTAAGATTTGGCCAAAAACAGTTTTCATGAGACCCGCTGTGAATGAAGTGGTATGTGTTTGTGACAGAGATAGTGAATTGGAAAAAGGAATGAAACACTTGAAAGCAGAACAAGCAGTTACTTTTACTGGTAGAAACAACGACAGTGGTTATTTGCATATACTGTTTTGAGAGAAATGGTAAGTCTAAACAAGGAAAAGTATCTTCTGCTTGTATTGTGGGCCAGAACTGAATATATATGTTAATGTAAAAAAATACAAATTTTTTTGTCCCAACAAAAAATGACCTGACAACATCCCAGTTCTTAACTTGGGCTTGTTTAAAATGTACTTCAGGCATTTACAGATCTTCTTAAACCTGAAGAAAAATAAATAATGAAGGTTTAGCGTGATTGTATAGGTTATTAACATGTATTTAAAAGAAAAAATGCAGAGGAAGTAAATAATATTTAGCTTTCCTGTTCCAGCAAGAACACATTCTACTGATGATTGCTTCTCCAAAGGATGAGACATTTTCTTGTCCATTCCTTTTCAAATAGATATTTGTTAATTTGGATGCATGTTCCAATATGTGCAGCAGCTTTGTCAATAAAGCTGCAGTCAGGCCCTAATGTATATGCTGATTGAAAATACTAGCCCCTTTTGATAGCAAAGTTTTCCTCAGGAAGGAAATCTTGCAAAGTCTTTATCTCCTTATTTCATAAATTAATACCTAATTTATATGTCTTCTTTCCTTATCTGTCCTTCTTAAGTTACAACAGAAATTCAAAATTAAGATAATGTAGCATTTTAATGTTTATACTTTCATATGAGTATAGGTGGAGCAGAACAAAGCTCTTACTGATTTCAGGGGTTCAGAAGTGATATTAGATAAGGATGAAGGATTTAGTTTAACTTCCCACTTCATAAGAAATAAAAGAATTATAAAACAATTTGAAGATATAGCTCAAAATAAAAAAGAAAAAATGATTCAAAACCTTTTTCTCAGTTTTAATCAGCTATTTGCTAGTGAACTGCACTTTCCCTAAAAAGCTATTATAATGCATAAGCTGAGAATGTGTAAACATATTTTCATTGATATTTTCCTGCTGTTCTTGAGACCTAGGATGAGACGTGGGTCTACTTTGAATCCCTAAATTAAGTTACCTGCATATTAATCTTCTGATAAGATACTCAAAGTTTTTTGAGGCAGCCATGTGGTGTTCAGAGGTATGACATATGACTTATGGGAGTCCCATGCCTTCCTGGAACAGCAGGAGAATAAGAGAGCTACTGTGACGTGCCCCGAGTGATACTAGACACTTATCCTGGGGAAACAGAATTGAACGCCTGCAAAGAAATCTATGGAGCAGTTCAGCTCTCCCTAAAGTGAAACCCTTGGACTCATTCAGTTGTCTACACATGGACAGCTAATGCATTTTTTGATTCTGTGGGGTACAATTATCTGGTCTTGATATGAATGAAAGACTGTGGAAAAAAAATGGTTTTCTCCAACTTCTTTGCATGATATTGTGACATAGCAAACCACAGGTTTCTCAGAACAAAGAAATAAAGTTTTGAATGCGCATGTCAGAAGCCAGAAGAAGAGAGAGATTAAATATAAAGGAAAAAAAAAATTCTGACCTAAGGATGTCTTTTTTAAATGCACAAGGAGGAAACTAAGTGAAGACAAGGTATCTGCAGAACAGACTGACTGAACCATTTAGAGCAGAGGCCCTCTGAAAGGAATGGTGGTCTTTTAGATTCTGAAAGAGATTGCAGCCTAGTTGCAAACAATATAATAAGAAAATTAAGGCATTTTATATCTGTGATCCTCAGAGGGAAAAACATTATTCTAATCTCTTAATACGTATTTTTTCTTATCTATCATGCCAGGACTTAATACTGGGAGTTATCTGCAAACATTAATAGCAGTATGCAGCCATATGTCAAAAAAAGAGGAAGTTGTGTGTTCAAAATAGACTATATACGTGTTAAAATATGAATCTGAACTTTTCCAAGTTTGGGGGAAGGAAGTTGACATTGTTGAAATCATGCTGTTTCTTGTGCAAAGTAAGTTAAAGTATATTAAGATTACAGTCAAACCTAAGTAAACCTGATAAACATGGGATTTGTTTGATTAAATATAGATACCAACTAGTCATCTACACTGCCTTTACAATCAGCTTAGAGAAACAGGGACTTCTAGAATACTTCGTTTGATCCTAATATAGATGTTTAGCATAAGTCAGTGACAAAAATATATCCTATTTTCACTTTGCTGGTTATAAAGGTAGTTCAGCGTTAATTTGTATATGTAAGTTAATAATATTTTAGATGTCTAAAGTTAGGTAACAACTTCAAAGGTACATAGCATCTTCAAAGTAGGAAATGACAACCAAAAGTTTGCTGACAGGAATAATTCTGTGACACAGGGTCAGGTATGAAGATAAACAAAAAATAAGAACCAGAATAGTGGGAAAAGTTGCAATTAATGTTATAAATTAATTTAGCACTGAAGGAACTAAACTGAAAATTCAAGTGAAATCAACAGCTTGTGGTAACTGTGAGTCTGAAGAGTCATTGTGGGAAATATAAGGATTTATTGACAAGAAAGTGTTTGATTACTTATGCATAGATGTTTAGTAACATGTAAGACACACAACTGTCTTCCACCTATGGTGCAACTGTTGCTCAAAGAGGAGGAGATCCCATAAATCCTGTGACATATCTGTCAGCTGTTACACTGCAAATCTTACTGTGGGGCATGAGGACCACAGCTTATTTGAAAAGCCAGGAATTTACTGTTAATTGAATTAAAATCTTAATGAGAATTAAATCTTAACAGTCTAATCAAAGACATATTATTAGTTTAATTACTATCATATGAATTATTGTACCAATCATATACATGTTAAACTGATACAAGCTTTCTACCATCTACCCCTTTGTTGGTGTTAAACTTTCATACGGTTTTCATGTCCAAAAGTCATTGGATTCAGCTGGGGAGGTGATTTAGCATGAGTAGCTGGTGTCCCAAGTTCTTTGCTGGGATAAGTGTAATGTTGATGATGGGGATTCTTTTTCTTTTCAAAGAAAGAATTATGACATTTACCTTTAAGGTTTCTTTCTCCTTAATCTAGAATCTGCTTGTGGTCACTTTCTATGTTTGCTAACACATTCTGTACTTTGCTCTTATCTTCTATGCTTCTTCATACAGCATCAGAATTTGTCATATATTCAGTGACCTACATAAACTGCAAGTCTATTTCATTTAATATCAGTAATTGTTATTTGGTCATAATTCTTATAGCCTTAGGCATCTTGTATCACCATGTGCACTCTTTCTTATTATACTATACCTACATTCAGTACCCCTACTTTCAACATTTTTGTCTTCCTCTACATTATATAATTATGACAAGGTCATGTGTATTTCATTTCACACAGAATAACTACTTACTTATTACTACTAACTACTATCTGTATGAAATTATGATTATTACACACAATTATACCCAGCTAAAATATAAAAATTAATAACATTATTTTAATTTATTATTAGCTGCTTTATTTGATGGTATAATTAATTATGGGGGAAAAAAAAAAAAAAGAGCCAACATGGAACCATGAAACAAAACTCTTATTTTCTGCATCAGGTCATCTTTAACATGATCTGGACTGGAGGAAAAAATGATCTGTATGGATGTGTTTGACAGGTGTTGAAGGAGCATAACAATTCTATTTTTACATGACAAAGACTTAACATTATTCCTTGGCTAGTTCTGAAAATGGGAGAGCATATTGTATTTCCCTTATTTGTCAATAAATCCATCCAGTTCAATAACATTCATGTAGGTGCATGAAAGGGATAATTGCAACAACACATTAAGGCTTGTAACTGGAATTTTTAGTTAAGTATTCTTGGATTTGTAGCTTGCTTAATTTGCCATATTGTGAAAAGAATCTTTGTTATACAGGCTATCGTTTTGTACTCCAGATATAAAACTGATTATCAAATAAGGCTGAAAATTTCTCTTCTTATGATTTTGTATTTATGAGCAGTGCCAGGTTCTTGGATGAGACCTGTTATTTCCTAGTCAGGGTTGGTTTCTTTTTTTTAATGACTCAGACATCAACACACCTCCAATTTTCACTTCACTGGTAAAAACCATGCCTGTAGACCACATTCTTGCTTAATTAATATCTCTATATTTATTTCTTAACCTTACTTTTACGATCATCGACATTATACTTACTACATCATGATATATGGTTACATACTTCTGCATAGTATTCCTCTGTGGATTTTTAAGCTGTACATCATAAGGGCTTATAGTTTTTCAAGAGATTAATTATTTCCATTATTAAATGTTTTGTCTTTTTGTCTTTTAGTTCTATTTCCCACAGGTGTTCTTATAAACAGCATGTATTTTTAATATAGTTGTTAATTAAAACAGTGACTCAACTATTATACGAAAGATTAAAATGTGGACTGAATGGGTTTTGGTTGTATGCTGGTTTCAGGCAGGAAAGAGCTCCTGTCCTACACAGAGCTGGACAGTGCAGAGCAGCCGAGGGATTTTGTTTCATTCCATGGTACATCAGGCTCAGCGGTCAGACTGGGTGTGCACATGCCCAGTTTTGAACCTGTGAAGTTGGCCTGGGCAGAATAATACTTAAGGCTTTTGGCAAGCCGATAGCTGGGTCGTTAGCTGCTTTTGTTAGCTCTTGGTGTGGTTGTTAGCAAAGAAAAAAGTTCTTTTGTTAGTGGTTTGGGAGGTTGGGGAGCTTTTCTCCCTGCTCTTGGGCTCTCAGGTTTGGGGACTGCTCACTGCTTCAGGACCTGGCCCTAGACAAGAATTATAAAACCAAACCAAACCAAACACCCTTATTCTTAATCTCTAAACCACTTCCCAAATAAAAGCTGATTTCTTTACTCATCCTCTCACTCCTGACTGCCAGTTCAGGTTTAATGCATTTTTAACTGCAAAAAATTGTGAACACAGTTAGACACAGTTTTCTTATTCCATTCATCTTTGCACAACCAACAACCCTTGGCTACTTATAGTGTGGAGGACAAAACTGGGAGAGGCTACAGGCACAGAGATTCCTTTGTGCTGTCTGCAGCTAATGTCATGCATTCATATCAGCCACCCATGGCTGAGCAAAACAAACCAAACAAGGAAACAAAAAAAAAAAAACCCAAAGGGAAGGAAGAAAAGCAAAAATTCTCCCCAGTGGCCAGTCATGAAAGAACAATGGGCATCTCAGATTAATCTCCTTCTCTGGGCATCCTGTTCAGCACAGAATGTAGTGATGATGTTTTTTGGCTAGTAAAATTAATAGAGACCCGGTCAAGTTCCCCACATAGTAGTGTTTGTTTAAGATCCTGTTTGCATTGGTTAGAGCATACCTAGTTATGGGCTGGGTACTGCACACCAACTGGTAATTAAATTCTTTGTGGGTATATTACTGGGTAATAACAGATATAAAAAATACTTGATTTATTCTTATATCTAGACTTTCTTGTAGTATTATTTTATAGATGTGGTGGGTTAACTTTAGCAGCAGCCAGAAGCCACCCAGCTTCCCAGTCAGTCCCCCTCCTCAACAAGATACCGGGATAGAGCTAAGAAAAACCTGTGGGTCAAGATAAAGATAGGGAGACTGTTACCAGTTACCATCATGGCCAAAACAGACTCAGTTTGTTCCACCCCTGCAGATCTCCCTCTGCCAAAACCTTGCCACATACCTACAATACAATAGACTAAAAGCTACAAGATGTACATTGACAGGATCTTAGAGAAGAGTTATAGACTAAAGCTACAAGAAAAATAAGAGGATATAGAGAAACAACAGGGTGATTTAGCATCAGTGGCAACTGTTTTCTGTACTAAATCCAGCACAATAATGATTCACATTCTGCCACTGACAGGTCATAGTGGTAAGAGAACTTGGGACATGGGGATAATGGCACTATACAGCAGATTCAGCATCTGGAGATGAGAGATCGCCAGGTTGCAAATGAACAGCAGGCTACCGAGTTCCAGGTTATACTGTGTTGTTCGTCCTTGCAGATCCTGTTCAGTAGTGTAATGGTTTTTATTTGGTAATCAGTAATTAAATACTATTAATTTATCATTTAATTACTTTAATTGTTGCAGTAGAAGTTATAGGCTTATCAATTATTTGAAAATGTAATTATAAAATTATTTTTTCATCTGTTTTACCTCTGTCTTCTTTAACTTCTTTTTTGTGCTTACTTGTTACAGACTCAGTCCTTTATTTTTAATCCCAGATTAAAATAACTTTTTTCTTTTGTATTCCAGTTAAGTGGATTTACAAATGAAGTTGAAAGAAGAGTCAGGCTCAAGAAAATCTAGGAACTATTTTTCCTTCAGGATAAAGGAAACACTTCTCTGTAGACACAGATACTTTTAGGAACTTTTAATGAGACTGCAGTAGTGTGTATGTGTTTGTTCTCAATTTATTTTGGCAGTAGTTGTGTTTAGGTGCCAGTTCTTTCAGCATGCTGTGAGGCAGGAAGATGAAAGCCTTATACTACCTTTTATACAAGTAAGAGTTTCGTATTCTATGTTCAAAATAATTTGAACGTTTTGGTCTAGAGTCTTTGAAATAATAAAGTTAGCAGAAAACTCTAAAGCATGCAATTAATGTAAACAAGAAAACAATGTAACATTTGTGAGGAGATGCTTTATGAGCTTTAGACCATTTCCTGTGCTGGTTCTAATGCTTTCCATTTTATGTTGCTTCATGTTACTGAAATAATAAGATGTGATCAATAGCTGGCAAATGGATCAATGGTCTTCTGAATCTTTTTTCCTTCACTTCTGACAATAATAATACAAAGATTAATGCATTTCAAGCTTCAAACCTCTTGGAGGGTGGGTGAGGGAGAGGATTTAAAAGGTTCCAGGGCTCTGTATGGATTCTGACATCCTTTGCCAAACTTTCATGCCACCACATTCTTCCTTGGCTGTTGCTACCTGGGTTAACATCAGTCTGTATCACTCCTAATGACACACCTTGACTTCCCACCCCAAACCAGAAATCAGGCACTCTGATCTCTGTTGCTATTATGTTTCACTGCACCTTCCTTCATGGTCCTGAAGCTTATATTCCCAGATGCCAATTCCTCTGACTAGAAGCTGCCTGCAGCAACTGACTAAACATTAAGTGAATCAAATAAAGTCTTCATGCTGCCTGGCAGGATTTGTTTTCATGAACTGTTCAAAAGTACTTTGCATACTATTGTACTATGGTTTTAGAATGGAACTATTTCCTACTGAATCTGTGGCTGGATGGTTTTACTCCTATGCTTCATGTTCAGGTATAGGAAACTAAAAGTGCAGATATATTCCTTAATGTATTTCAAAGTATTTGCTTCTTTAGATTTCCCATTTTCTTCTACGTTGGTTGAATTTACACAAAATGCTAAAAAAAAAACCCAAACAAAATCAGAAACATTCCAAGTTTGATTTTGTGAATTTTCAATATGTGCTGCAGACTTCTGTTTTGGTGATTTGGAATATAATCAATATTTTTCTCCTCAGAACATAAAATGCTTCACTGAGAGTTAACCGTGTTCAGAATGACTGACAGCTGAGGACAAAATGGGACTTCAAAGGGCACACACTGAAAAAGGTTAGACGTCTCTTTCTGCAATATCTATTTATATAGGAATAGATTCCTGAAGCAAAATTACACCTGAACTCAAATGTGTGGAAAATTAAGGGTTAAGCAGTTATGCAATAGATAGAGAATGACAACCTGAAAATCATTTAAAGGTGAGTTCAGGACTGAAGTGCACCTGAAAAAACAGCATGTGAATGTGGGGCATGTCAAGATAACGAGGTATGAGTAGACTGAGTAGCTACCTGGAAACTGTGTGAGGTCAAGAGGCCAGAATGCAGCTCATTGAGGAGACACACAGTGAATGTCACATCCTAATTTGTGTGCAGTAAGAAGTGCAGAGAGTATTTGCAGTCATGGTCCTGGAAGAACCATTATTCTGAGGAAGAGGCTGCAGACAAGTAAGGAAGGAAGGTTAAATAGTTGGGTGTCAATGATGGAAGAGCTTATGGCTTTTGGGGTCATTCTAGAGATTTTTTCCTTTTAGGATATTGTGTGTATTGTAGTTTGAGCTGTATAATAGTTGTGTGAGGGTTGAGAGGTGGCAACTGGGATTTTTTTTTTTCTTATTTTTTTCCTTCCCAATACATCCTAAATATATTTACAATGATAAAACTGGATTCAAGGGAAACAAAGTATTACTCTCTGAACTAGTGTTGTGTATGATTTGTAAACACTAGAGATAAACTTTAAAGTTCAGGTCCGAACTAAAAAGATCAAAAATGAAAAATAATATTAAAGCAAAATTTCATTGGAATTAGTTATTTAAAGTTGTACATATGATACATCTGATACTGTTTAACATCATTGTCAGTAACATGGATGATGGCATTGAGTGTACCCTCAGCATGTTTGCCGATGATGCCAAGCTGTGTGGCGCGGTTGACACGCTGGAGGGAAGGGAGGCCATCCAGAGGGACCTTGACAGGCTGGAGAGGTGGGCCACTGACAACCTCATGGAGTTCAACAAGACCAAGTGCAAGGTCCTGCACCTGGTGTGGGACAAACCCAAGCAAAAGTACAGACTGGGTGGCGAATGGATAGAGAGCAGCCCTGAGGAGAAGGACTTGGGGGTACTGGTGAACAAAAAGTTGAACATGAGCCGGCAGTGTGTGCTGGCAGCCCAGAAAGCTAACCGTATCCTGGGCTGTATCCAGAGAAGTGTGGCCAGCAGGTCAAGGCAGGTGATTCTGCCCCTCTACTCTGCTCTGGTGAGACCCCATCTAGAGTACTGCATCCAGCTGTGGAGCCCTCAACGTAAAAGGATAGAGACTGGTTGAAGCAAGTGCAGACGAGGCCCACAAAGATTATCAGGGGGCTGGAGCACCTCTCCTATGAAGAAAAGCTGAGAGAGTTGGGCTTGTTCAGCCTGGAGAACAGAAGACTCTGGGGAGACCTTACAGAACCTTCCAATACCTGCAGGGGGCTACAAGGAAGCTGGGGCAGGGGGTGGGGACGACACTTTTTACAAGGGCCTGTAGTGACAGGAAAAGGGATAATGGGTTTAAATTAAAAGTGGGGAGATTTAGATTAGATATCAGGAAGAAATTCTTCAAGGAGAGGGTGGTGAGGCACTGGAACGGGTTGCTCTGAGAAGCTGTGGATGCCCCATCCCTGGAAGTGTTCAAGGCCAGGCTGGATGAGGCTTTGAGCAACCTGGTCTAGTGCCCATGGCATGAGAGCTGAAACTGTATGATCTTTAAGGTCCCTTCCAACCCAAACCATTCTGATTCTATGAATCTTTAATACTCAGGTTGAGTAGAGCTTGTAATGATGTGTAAGTCATGCATAACTGTAAAAGATTAAGGCTATTAGTATAAAGAATAAGGATGACTAAAATGTTCAGCAGTCTAGTAATAACAAATACTTCCCAATCGTTCCGATTCATGCTAATGCTGTCACAGGAGCAAACTCAGGCAGTTTGTATTCCATCTCATTCAGGGAGAGGCAGGAAGGGAGCAGTACATGATGTGTTTTTCGAGGAAAGTCTGAGAAGGAGAAAGTTTCATGAGCACGCTGGAGACTGGGCAGAAGGTAACACCTACAGAGCTCCCTCCTGGACTTTCTCCTATGAAGCCTGGTGAAGCACGCGTATGAAGAAAACACCTTCCTACTCAGAAACATGCTGTATGCCTTTAAAAGCCAGCCAAGATTAAAGCTAAAAGGTTGTAATTTTTTTACCTGTATTAACTCTTTATTTCCTAGACTGACTCTTATTTTCTCTTCTAAATAATCATGTGTATTATACATTTTAATTTTCTATTCATGTAAAGGAAGTTTTTTAGGTATTTATAAAGCAAATTATACTTTCCTAATCTTGTCCAGCTACAGTACCAAATTGATGCTGAAAAATAAAATATTCTGTGTTGTTAGGTTTTTTTTTGAGATGAATGTTCCGTAAACATTAATGTTCTTAAGAATATACATTATAACTCTTCCAACTCATTTAGCTCTAATAATTTTACATATCTTCATGAAAAAAAACATATCGTAGTTTGGTCAGTTTTTATATTTTAATCTTCATAGTTTTTTAAAAGAAATGTATAATATAATAAGAATAAGCATATAGAATTGTAATTCTACAAAAAGACACATGAATACCTCACTATAAAATTTTCATTTCTAGCTCCATATAACTTGAATAAATCTAAACAGCATCGTTTTAGACAACATTATTGTACTTTTTAAGAAGTTTATTGTGGGAGAACAAAATTACTTGTAAAGAATTTCTATTTTAAAAAGGCATGAATTGTTGTTCTTTTGTGAAACAACAGCTCATTTGTGTAGGATTCTTCAAACAACCAGCCTGCGGGATGCTTCATAAAATCAGATACAACAGAGAATCACAAATGTACTTCAAAATGAGTGACCAAAAAAAAATCAAAAAATAATAAAGGAAAAGCAAGCTTGAATTAATTCAAAGTCCCTTTAAAAAAAAAAAAAAAGTTTTCTTCCAGGTAAACATAAGTAACAGTATTGTAATAATTCCAGTCTATTACTGTATCTGGGATTGATTACAAAATGATTACATAGCTAGTATGTATTTAGACCTTTTACTTTGCCAGACTTTATGAAATTTCAAAACATATACTGTTTGACATACAGTTATTAAGAAAATGTTATATATAATTTACGCTATGAATTTCAGAATTTAAATTTCCATATCATTGTCTTCTGAGGGCCACATTACATTACACAAACAAAAGATAGCAGAAAAAACAAAAAAACAAACAAAACCCAAAAATGAAACACCAGAGGATATGTAAAGTAAACTTTCTGAATATGATTTATAAGAAAGTCTTTATATTTCACCATATAAGTGAATATTTGTGTGAAATACAGGCGAGACAAACAAGTATAAGGGGAATATCAAGGCTCCACATAGATGGCTGCACAGTTTTTAAGAGGGCAATTCCTACTTTATCATCATCCCCATTACTGTCATTATTTTTTAAATAATGATTGGGATGCTCAAGTAATTATAGATATGCAAATAAATTGTTTACATAGAAGTCTGCTGTGGTAATAAGATTATATGTAACTTCTTAAATGTAAGATATTGAGTGTGTTTTTACAATGATGAAAAGTAGTATGCAGAAACATCCAGTTTAGCTGAGTGAAGACATTTTTTGCAGCAAAAAATATTCAACTCAGTCTCAGTCAGTCTGTCTTTCAGTCCGAGTCCCAGCTGTACAGAAACAGAAAGAAGCAAAAGAAAGATATATTCTATAAGATCACTTTTCTGCAGGTTTGCCATCCCTTACACTCCAATGCCATATTCCATGCATTTTGGAAACCTGAGTTCTTGTGATACCAATTTGTCGTTTAAAACAGCCTTAAGCTTTATGGAGCTGATGTTGTGTTGTTTGACATGTACCAAGAAACATTTCTAAAACAATGAAGTACTTCTTAAAGGGTTGTCCTCTGCAAAGAGTACCAGCCCCTCTGCAGATCCTAACTCACCACTTCTTTTTCCATGCTTTGTCTATGTGAGCTTGTTTAACCATACATGTAATGTGCACCTCACAAACATGTCAATTTGATATTGTGCCAGAGTATGTTTGCTTATTGTTTACATTCTTCTTGACCCAGTCACTCCATCTGTCTCTGGGAGAGACAGTTAAAACTTTTCTAGTGATGTATATCCCTAGCATGCTGATGTGTGCAATTCCATAAATCATTATTACATTATTTTTCATTACAAAACACTGAATGTAGATAGTTTCAGTCTTGAACTTCAGCTACAATCAGTATAGTAATCTCACTACTCTTTCATCAGTGCAGACCTAGATAGAATGTTCATTCAGCCTTGGACAGAAAAACATTCTGCAAATGCAAATAAGTTTACTACAATTTATGCCCAACTTAAGCATGCTACTGTAACAAAAGAGATGGCAACATGTTAACTTTCAGGTGCCCAATATTGTAAAAGTATTCAAAATTTCTTGGGTCAAAGTTAGCTCTCTTAAAGCCTGATAGCCTAATGCCTTTTTTATTACTTGGAGGAAGGTAAATATCTGGGCTGCAATCCATTGCCTCACACGTGTAGCAGTAGGTAATGATTTTCTGCTAGATGACAGAGTTTGGACTGCCTGGACTATATATAAAGTTCTTCTGTCTAAATCCCACTTTGGTTTGGTTTTTGGGTTTGGGTTTGTTTTTTTTCTTCCTATTTCTTATAGAATCATAGAATCATAGAATGGTTAGGGTTGGAAGGGACCTTAAAGATCATCTAGTTCCACTTTGGTTTGGTTTTTGGGTTTGGGTTTGGTTTTTTTCTTCCTATTTCTTCTTTATTTCTTTTATTTTTTCTTATTTTCTCCCCTCTTCCTGTTTTCTATCATGTTATTATTTTGTTATTACATTAGTTTTGTTACGCTATTTGCTGATGTGCTTTTCTTATTGATATGTAGAAAGAATCCTGCACCTGTCCTGTTGCAGGAAATGAGTGAGGTCTGTTGTTCAGAGCCTTTCCTCAGTGATTTTACCAGTATTTTTTTGTCTTCCTGGAATAAGTTGTTTTAACATTGACATATTGGCATAGTAGGCAATCATAGAGTAGATGAAGATGGTTTTCAAACTCAAAAAATATTGTGTTCTGAGTGAAGGACCAAAGTTGCTGTAGCCTATACAATGTGATATGATTATAGAAACATCAAGGTCATTCTTATTATTTATGAAGACCTTTCACACAAACACATTTTAAGTCACCACACCTAAAATCCCCAGGAAGAACCTGAAAATTACCTCTGGGTCTTTGCTTGGTCTGTGCTCCAGTCTTGTCCAAAAACCAAACCAAACCACAGCAGTCCACACCTATTCCTTCTGTGGGTCCTACCAAGAAAATAGTGTCACGGCATAGATAATCCAGGTTCACATGCTAATGTAGTCTGTACATCAGTTTAGCCCATTATCAACTTTTTAATGCAAACTACACTAGAAGTTTCAAAAAACAGGAGTGGTTTGCTTATATCTTGTATGTCACACCAGTGTGAAAAGTGCCTTCCACTAACACCTGAAGGAAAAGTAAGTTCTGGTAACAGTGATCACAGACATTCAATAAACTACCACTGCTACATTCATCTTGATAATACTGAGAACAAATGAATTCTATATTTTCATATGAGCACTGTAAATATGGAAATGGCAGGTAGGGATATAACTCCTCTGTCCTCTGAATGACACTTCCACTATCCAGAATGTTGTCTACCTCGCCTGAACTATTTTCCAAAGCTGGATATATTTTTTTATGGAAAATAATGAGGAAATTGTCAGTATTAGAACTTCTTTTTGCCTATAAGAATTGGTTAACAATTTTCTCGTGTTCACTTGCAGAAACAAGGGTCTATTTTTCTGTAATATGTACTGTTGTGTTGTTTCAGAGAAGTTCTACTGTAAAGCCAAATCTGAGTAATTTTGGAAATATGCAATTTTGACTCAGGTCACATGCTACGTTGTTTTATTAATTGAACTCAAAAGGGACAGGATTCAATGGGACAAGGATTATGATTAACAGTTGTTTAAAATGTGTGTAGATAAAATAAATAATGTTGTTGATTGAAAGAACTATTTTAACTCAAATATTATCACTATATTGACTTTTAGCTAGCACTTTCTTTTACGACACTAATCAGAAGTAAAAGAAAGCAAACAAAAAAAAAAATCAAGCAAAATCTATTTACATTCCACTCCTTGTGAATTGGCACAATCCCCCAAAATACTATGCTGTGACATTGTTCTGTATTTACCAGTTAGATGTTACAAGTTACACAAGCATTGAACTCAAACCGTGTAATCATTTAATATCATTCTTAAGGTAATCCATAATGAATATATGGGTAGGTATGTATATTCAGTTTAAAGTTCTATTTTGACAGTTCTTAGATATGTTATTGCATATATCTTGCTGAAGCAGATCTGTATCTAAGATCCATAAAAATAAAATATCCCTTTATGAAATATGGTCAAAATTAAGACATCATAAATGACAAAGCTATTTGTTTTCCCATACTGGCAAAATAGTAAGAGTGGCAGAAGAACTATCCATCTGATCTGAAGGTTTATTTATTTAATCAGAAATAGAGTATTGGTCTTCATTTCCTTACACTCCCTAGTCTGTTGGTTATTTCTTCACTCATTCATGCACAAAGCTGTAACGAATGGGTTGGATTATAAATAAGTATTCTTCAGTTTTATAATCCAAGTTTTACTTGTATGTAAATTTAATGATACCATTATAAAATCTTTTTTTTTATACTATATTTTGTTTTAGTATGGTTTGTGGATATGCACTTTTTATGGTAATGATTAGCAGATTAATTAAAACTAACTACTGTCTTCAATAAGTCTTTTAGAGTACCTCAGTCATATTGTTCACTGAAGCAGCAGTGTGATGTAATAGTTCTGCATTTATGGTTAAGATCACTTAAACTTATTTTCCATGGTTATATCATGTCTTCAGTTAGTTTTTTTCAGTTCCATTAAGATTATAAATGTATCAGGTAAAATAAAATAATAGATTTTTTTATCATGTAGAAGATTTCATCATAGCTCTGTTTCACTGTATTACCCGTTTTTACCTCTCCTTATTACTAATTTTGGTATTATGATGTTAGCAGTTAAACTAAAAAAGAAGTCAGGGAAAAAACCCTAACAGTTTTGAAGAGCCTTGTGCCATTCTTTATCAATTCCAGCTTGACTATAATCAACATTATATTAATTCATTGTCACTTGAAAATTAAGGAGAATATCACTTTACCATGGAAATATTTAAACATCTTAATAAAATTAATTTATAAAATTGCTTAAGATGAGCTGTAAAGTGTATGAGAATGTGACACATTTGCTGACATAAACTAAAACTTCCAGTGTAGCTAAATCAAAGACTTTCTCATGCCTGCCTCCTGTATAGTTTTGGTGAGACAAAAAGGATCCTCATTGAATGCATGTTCCATGGTCCCTTGATGGAATCACTTTAAATTATTCATTTGCTTTTGTTCCACTTAGTAGAAGTTCAATGCAATAGGAAGTCTGTATAACAAACATTTTCTGTTCATTGATGCATGAAAAAAGTATAAGCTATGAAGACTGTCTAGGAAAGATAAGAGTTAGAATGGTGAAAACTCACAGCAGTAAAACAAAACAAAACCAGTCTGAGTAGTGAGGCATGAGCTTCCGAGCTGCTGGAGCAGGACTGAAGACCTGTTTGACAAAACCGGTTGAAGCCAGCCTTCCAAGGTATCTTCTGCAAAACCAGAAATTAATCTATACTGCAAGTAAGTATAAGAATTCAGAAATTCTTGGGGAAAAACAACTCCAAATTGTGCATCTGCTTATAAACTCTTTAAATAGAAAAATGAAGTCAGTTCTGGGAAAAAAGAGAACTGCTGAACTGAGACAAAGATATATATCTATATATATATATATATACAGAACTACAAATGTATGGGTATCCTTAACAACCAAGATGGGTACACCCAAGATTGTAACTGTGAGTGGCTGAAAAGCACAAAATAAAGATGACTTTCTGCCCAACTTTCACAGACTATAAATGTCCCCAGTCACAAGGGAAGTTGAGACTGAGTGAAAGTAACCATGAGAGAGTGAGTGAATGTGTAAGAAGACACAATTAGGTTAAAAGGTTCAATCTTATTGGATGATAAATAAAAAGTGTCCAAAATCTATTCTAGATTGTGAAATCTTATGTCTCATCCATTTTGGGGAGTGGGGGGAAAGTAAGTAACTTTGAAAGATGAAAAAGGACAAGTCACCAAAGAGCTGAAACAGTTGGGAGTGTCACCTGAAGGTACTTGCAGAAGAGAAGTTCTTCCACCTCTATTTTTTTTTCCCTGACTCCCCCATACAGTACTGTTTCAAGATTAAATGCAGAGATGCTTCAAGGGAATTCCATCTGTTTTATGAGTAGAACTTTTTTTTTTTTCCCAGGGAACAATCATTATCTAAATATAGAAAATGAGCTGCAGAGCTGAGCTGTAAGGATTAAAAACAAACAAACAGACAAACAAACAAAACATAAACAAACCTTATTTTTCCTTCAGGAAATCTGTGTATGGAAGAGGAAAAATCTGGGCAACAGCAAAAATGAAGATCCTGCACATGGATTCAAAACATTTGTAAGATTGTGGTGAGACACTGAAGGTGAATAGAGAGATCATGCTAAAGGTAATTGCTAAGGACTGTAAGAAGTGTTAAAATTGGCCCTATTTATCAGTCTTCTAACTCTCCTAGCAAAATGATTTCTATTTCCTTAACTTACATATATGTGTGTGTGTGTGTGTTTGTATACAGATATATAAGTATTTATACATGTGTTCTCTTCCAACAATGCTGAAAAAGAAGTGAACTTCAGACAAAAAATGTAGAAGATTTATTTTAGGAGAAATATTCCCTCTCCCTACTAAAGTGTTCAGATATTTTATCATTCCATTTCAGTTTAACAGATTGGATTATAAAATGGTTGGTGGAATCTCCTAGACTGTGAGTAAAGGCATTGAAAAAGGCTCTGAAGCATTTTGCAGAGTGTATGTATTAACCCTTTCTTAGTTTATTAGAGCAGCTGTGTCTTTTAAGAGCCAATAATAATGGAGATTAAGTATGTAATTTTACCATAATTCATGCTTTAAACTTCTTTCAGACTACTTTCCATCCTTTTATTGACTATCTTTTTCATCTGGCTATTACACTTTTCCTCTGAGTAGGAAAGATTGCCTTCTTTTATATCTATTTATTGTTTTTCCCAAGTAAAAGAACTTTATAGTAGTACAAAATTGCTTTTCTATACTTATCCAGCTGTAGCTACCTATTTTCTCTTTATGAGATTATTTGTGAAACAGCCTCCCATCAGTAAAAAAGAGAAAAAATGTCAAAGAAAAGAGGAGGCACACATCAAAAGATACTTTGAAGAGGAAATACAGTATCAGCAATGGAGTCTTAAACATCATTTTGTAACATGTAGATCACAGCTCTTATTACAGAAGGTAGAAACACATTGTAAATGGCAGCAAAACAGCACCTAACAGTTTAAAGATAAAGTTTGCCTTTGAAGACCTTTCAAGACCTTATGGACAGTAGTCTTAGAAAATCCCCAAAATCAAGATTCCAAAGACGTCTTATGGGATGAACAGAAACAGTACATTGTATTCTTGGAAGACATGTTTGACTGTTAAATTTCAAATAATAAGCAAGTCTGTGAAAGAAGCAGAGAGAAGATACCTCTGGAGATGGTATTCTTGCTGCTGGATAAAGCCGAGTGTCAGAACAAGCCTAAAACAATAGGTGCATTGCAGGTGGACAAAATGAGAAAAAGAGAGAACAAGGCAGGGAAAAGCATACAGCATAGGGCATAGTCTTTGTTCATTAAATAATTCAAGAAAGACTGATTCAATTTACATTCATTATATAATGACTATTGGCCCTAAGACTATTTTTGTAAGGATAGTGATATGTAGTTTTCTGATGTTCTAGGAAATGGAATTTTAAAATTTATCTCAGGGTTTATGTTCAAAGTGAAATTCTCAAAATAACTGAATCAACAGAATTTTTATTTAATTCTATTTTATATAATTCCATCAGACAAATAACTTTGGTATTTCTATATTAGATCAATATTTACAGGTAGCAGGAGTATAAATTGATAGACTTGCAGACAAGGAAGTATATCAGCAGATTTAAAACATAAATCAACCCCTGAATACTTTTTCCAGTTCTTTGTCATATCATAAATTATTAATCTATCCCCAGTCTTCTTAGAAAATCTGAATATTTAAATTAGAAAATACTATAATTTTGTTTACTTTTTCAAATGTTTAAGTGTAGATCTAACAAGGGACTTCCAAACTGTACTTTCAACTGAATCTGAATAATTCGTAACAGTCCACAATTTTTCTTAATTCTCTTTTTGTTACTGCTATAACACAAACAGACCTTTATGTTTCCCTTGTTGCTTTCAACTCTCTTGGAGCTTTGATTTTCCTGTTTCCAACCCTGCATACTCAGGCAATGTTTCAGTATCCTTCTGTATATCCTGTCCTCACACCTACTGTACACTACATCTTTTGCATTTGAGCTCAGCCACATGTTCCCTATTCAGCCAACCTGGAGTCCTGTTTCACCAACTGGACATTCTGCCCAGAGGTATGGACTATTCTTGTGCCTGAAGGAGGTTGTCCAGGATCTCTCCTTGACCTCTTTACTCTTTAGGGCAGCTTCTCATTGGAAATTCTAACCAGATCCATGAACAAATGAAACCTGAAATCTTCAAGCCCAAGTTTTCAATCCTGTTTTTCATTTAGCTGACTTCTGTCAGTCGCTAAAACACCCCCATCTTTTGGCTTCTGTTGTCAAGTCCATCACCAACCTTAATATCTCTATCATTTGTTTTTTCTTATTCAGGAGTGTACAAGTTTTTATTGAATCAACATCTTAATCATTAGTGTCAAAAAATTGTCTTTGACATTATCCAGAAATCTGCAGGATTGGGTATATTCCTTTCCAGGAAATGTTGTGGTGACTGAAGTCTCTCATGAGAACCAGAGCTTATTACCATCCTTCCTCCATCACACCAGACTCCTTTCTTCCACCTGTTTTGTTATCTCTTCAGTTTACAGTCAGTGCCTTTGGTGAGTGGCACAGTGCCTGTGTGTTGGGGAGGGTATGGTTAGTACACAGCATTTTTTCTCTGCTGCTCTGCCCTTTTCATGTTTATTGTCTCCTCCAGCACGGGCTCTCTGGAGGTTGCAGTGCCTTCAGGAATGTCCATCTGCTCAGGTGTGGGGCCCTCTATAGGCTGCAGTTTGGAAATCTGCTCCATTGTGGAACACCTTCTGTTCTGACATTGGTGTTTCCTCTGTTATTTCATACTTTTTTTGTCTCCTCCTTCTCTAAATCTTTGACATTATTTCTGTCCTGGTTTAGCCCTGTTGGGCAATTAAGCATCACCAGTTGTTCTACCACTCCACCCCACCCCCCACTCCCAGTGAGGAAGGGTAAGAGGAAAAACAAGGCAGGGTCATAGAAATTGAGATAAGAACTATTTAATTATATAAATGAAACTTATGGAGTTAGTAACAATGCTATTGTTAATAAGTAATTAAAAGAACAGAAAAATAGAACAAATGATACAGGATCTTGCCACACAGGACACAGCCAGGTTCCAGGTAGCAAGAAAAAATAAATCCTTAGCCCTGAGGAGAAAAACTCCCTCCCTGAGCCTGGGAGATGAGAGCAGGGAGAAAGAAAACTTCCAACTGCCCCTTCCCAGAGCAATCTGCATGACAAAAGATGCTACCTCTATGTTAATCACTCTCAAAGAGGTCTGGACAATGAAGGTGCTGCCAAAAGAGCAGGAACCTCCTAGCCCCCACCCACAACTTCCAGGTCAAGCCTGTGCAAGATTTCCCCCTGCCTGCAGGGGTAACAGTGACCACTCAGATGCTTGTATTATGGAATGAAACCAAATCTTATAGACTGGAACAAGTATGTTTTCCACCCTTTGTTTCACACCGTATATGTCATGCTCATGCCCCATACTATTCCATTCACAGCCTTCCCCCCCTTCCTCATGTCATGCCATGCCATGCCATCCCGTCCCGTCTCATTATATCTGATCCCACACAGATATCACTCCCTTAGTCTATGGAACATCTTGGCAAAATGTCTATTAGTCTGTGACTTCAGATTCCATCCGGTGTAGGGTCATTCAGGACAGGTAAAGGTGGAAGGGTTGTGTGGGAGTGTTGGGTGCCGAAGCCAGCCCAGGTCACTGCTGCACTTCTGGCAAGGCTGGACCTCTGTAGGGTGGGGTGGTTTCTGCCATAGTGATTGCCCGCAAAATAGATCTCAGAACAGGGGTTAGTGGCAGCAATTTATGTCCCTTGTGCAATGTAATTCATTGGCTATTTTCTCCCAGAATCAGTTTCTGTTGAGGTACACCTCAGACTTCCCCATCTTCCCTCATTACCCACCAAGTGCATCCAGGTCTTTGAGCAAAAGCAACCCCATGGATAGGTTTTTCTTTGCCTGAGGCAGGGGGAGCCCACCCTTTGTTTCACACCGTATATGTCATGCTCATGCCCCATACTATTCCATTCACAGCCTTCCCCCCCTTCCTCATGTCATGCCATGCCATGCCATCCCGTCCCGTCTCATTATATCTGATCCCACACAGATATCACTCCCTTAGTCTATGGAACATCTTGGCAAAATGTCTATTAGTCTGTGACTTCAGATTCCATCCGGTGTAGGGTCATTCAGGACAGGTAAAGGTGGAAGGGTTGTGTGGGAGTGTTGGGTGCCGAAGCCAGCCCAGGTCACTGCTGCACTTCTGGCAAGGCTGGACCTCTGTAGGGTGGGGTGGTTTCTGCCATAGTGATTGCCCGCAAAATAGATCTCAGAACAGGGGTTAGTGGCAGCAATTTATATCCCTCATGCACTGTAACTTGTGTGCTATTTTCTCTCAGAATCAAATCCCCCTGAGGCACACAGCGAACTTCCCCATCTTCTCCATGTGCACCCATGTCCTTGAGCAAAAGCAACTCCACGGATGGGTTTGCCTTTTCTTAAGGTGGGAGTAGCCCAAACTGTTTTTCCCAGCATAGTCTTAGCATGTACTACAGGGACTTCATCTCCTACAGTCCATAGAAGGTTTGAGTGTGCAGGGCCAGCTCAATTGACAGATACCCTGGTATTACCAAATCATGTGGCCTTTGCCAAATTGGTATCCAAATCTTGAGTATTCCACCCACAATTGCTCTCAAGGTGGTCTTTAACAGTCCATTGCACCACTCGACCTTCCCTGAGGCAGGTGCATGGTAGGGAATGTGGTACATCCACTCAATTCCATGTTCTTCAGCCCAAGTGTCTATAAGGCTGTAGACACTTCTTCAGCCCACGTGTCCACCACTGTAGGAGGTGGACTGATTGCAGTCTAAGACAGGCTGGCTGAGATGGGAGGCAGTGACAATGATGCAGGCATTGGACGCAGTGATGCGGGTGTGGTGGATGGTGATGCAGGCGTTGGGGCTGACATAGGCATGTTTGCAGCCACACGGGCTTGGATTACCAGCTTGCTCCCTGCATGGGGCTGTGCTGCCCCCCTTGTGCATTAAAGCATCTTGGGTGGCTGCACAAATCCTGCATCTGTCCTGGGCACTGGTAGCAGATGGGGCAGTATTCCCAACAGATCTCAGTTCCCCAACTGACCACTCAGCTTGATGTATTATGGAATGAAACAAAATCTTACAGGTTGACCCTAGGAGAGCAACTCATCACTGCCTGGGAACAGGACAAATGTCAAATGCATTTAAAAATTTGTCATCAAAGCAGATAACCCTACTTTGTAACTTAACTGTGTAAACACAATATGAATAACCAAAGATGAAATAAACAGGCTGACTATCAAAGGTGTGACTAAAAATGGAATACCTTATTCAAAGTCAATTTTGCATATGACATTATTCTTCTCACCAAGGATCTCTGTACAAAGGATGATTCTGTTCATTGTTTCTACACACAAATATCATCCCAAATTTATTTGGGCATACAAAACTAACTTGAGTTATAATCCAAATTTTATTTCTCACATGCAGAGATAATCTCACTATATATTAATCTGTTTTTGGGGGGTTTTTTTGTTTGTTTTTTGTGTCAAGCTGCCTGATTAGTGACTAGATGTTAACAGTAACTATAAGAATGTCATTTCAGCACAGAGCATCACAAATGACGTTACATTATGATTTGGCTAAATCGAGTAGATAGTATTAGAATTAATGTTGCAGCAACAGAATATGCAAGGGGAGAATACCTTCCATCTATGTTTAAGTTCTGAAGGAAGGACAGTGCTGGTGGAGTACTCCGTACTCCAATGAGAGGGATATCAATCAGCCTGCACTGCTGTCCAGCCTAGAAATGTCTGCTTCCCAAGGGCTGTGCTCCTCTAACTTCACTATCCAATACAAACCATATATTAAATTTGAAATTAAGTCCATAATAACTATTGAATGACTTTAAAAAAAAAAAAAAATCACTGAATGTTGTAATTAACCAAGAAGAAAAAAGAGTAATCACATTAAAGTACAGTAGGTTTGTCTAAATACAGCTGTGTTGGTTGTAGTTGTCAATGTGTCGGTAGTGAAGGAAGGCTGAAGGGGCAGTAGCAAGTGTGGTGGACAGGTATGCCCTCGAGCTGGACAGAGGCAGTTCTAGTCAGCTCCAATGGACCCACTGCAAGGCACAGTGGAGTCCCTCTGCCACAGTGGTGGCACCTCAGGGAAAACTTATTTAAGAAATGACACAGCAGTTGAGAGAGGGGGGACTAAGAACAAAATATGAGAGAACCAGCCCTGAAGGCACCAAGGTCAGATAAAAAGGGGATGGAGATGCTCCAGATACTTGAGCAGATATCTACAATGCAGCCCATGGAGAGTCCATGGTGGAGCAGAGATCCATCCTGGAACAGGCAGATACACCTGAAAGAACCTGCAGCCCACAGAGAGGTCAATAAATTAATTTTCACCAAGTCCAGTCTAGTTTGTCTGTGATAGTAAGCAGTGAGTGATATCCCTGTCTTTATCTTGACCCACAAGTTTTTCTCCCCCTGTGATGTTGCAAAGGGGGAGTGAGAGAGTAGCTTGATTTGTGTCAGGCATCCGGCCAAGGTCAACCTACCACAATGGCTCTAATTGGTGACAGGGTATTTGCATGGTTAGACAGACACAGCACAGTTCAGGGGAAACATGTACCAGCAGGTGAAAATAAAGCAGGATATCCTAAGACATATCTAAAAGCTCAAGTGGTCTGTCCTTATATATTAATACATTTTGCTTTTAATTACTAGAAAGGAGATTCAGTCTGAGATTAAGCTGCCTACATATGAGCTAAATGCATACACTGGCTTTATTGCCAGTACCATCGGTTAAAACAAGAGAGTCCTTCTGTTCACTTCCACAAGGGAACTGATTTCTTTTCCACCACACAGACACCTAACATGACTTACTAGTGCCTTGGGTGCCCCTCTCAAGCTCTCAGCTGCTGCTCTAGAAATGCATAAGTGTCTCATTATTCCTGCATTATGTGTGTGAGCCCTGTGTGAATGCCTTCTATGTCCAATACCACCAGAAACCTCTACCTCTGAAAGTGAGGCAACCTTGTCTGTATTCTTACACCAAATACCAGAAGCTTGCTTTCTAATTTAACACAGCTATACCTTATTTTGACGTTACAAGTGCCAATTTTATTCAATTACTTAACTTAGGGAATTCACCCTTTCACCTGCCAGCACTGTAATTTTGATTTTATTACTGAAGGTATTTAAGTCTGTAGGACAGCTGGCTACACTAAAATTGTAGTTAGCTGGGAAGGTTTTAATATATATGTGTTTGTGTATTTGCAGTGAAGAATTAGCCACTGAAATGATTGCAAGTGACTTTAAAATAATGAATATTACAAAAAAGTTAAAGAAATATTTATAATAATTCTCTAGGATATTAATACAAATTGAACATCATAAATACATGATTATACAACCAGTCAGCATAAACGTTCTGGGTTTTCTAGTTGTTAGTTATATTACCATTAATAACATGAAAGTGTCAGTAGTCACTAATACCAGCCCTAATAGATAGAAATAGAGTCATCATATCAAGCAAACAAAAGAGTACCCTAATATTTTCTGAAGTTAAGGAGGCTTAGTTAATTTTAAATTAAAACCAACCAACCAACAAACCCTAAAACAATGACAAATATTGTTGGATTTGGCGCAGGGACATTAATACTATCATCTCAGAGAAATGAATATGCATATTTTTATTCATTTTCTTTAACAATATTCTTTAGTTTTCATCTCAGAGTCACTGAATATAAAATACAATTACATCACATTGTTTCCTGAAATATTTGACATCTGTAGTTACCAATGAACATCAACCGTGAATCTTAGATCCCTAGAAGACCTTTGCATTATAGAGAAGTAATTTGATGATTCTTAAAAGTGCTCTCCCTACTCCTTCCCAAAATTCTTACTGTGTAAAGTGTCACTTAAACAGAACTTCAGCAGTTAAATCCAAGATTGAGATGCCAGAAAATGAGTGTTTAAGAATTTATGTGTGCATGGTAGGTAGTTTTATTAAACTTTGTACTGTAGTTTTTGTGGTTTTTCACAACCAGCAGTGTCAATGTTGACAGTTCTAAGCTTTCAAGCCCGTTCACAAACCTCAGGCATTTGGGCATTCACAAGCCAGGCACACATCACTCGAGCAAGCCCAAGCTCATCTGATTTTTCAAAAACATCTGACATGCACAAATCATCTATATGAGAAAAACCCAGTATCCTCAAGGCCTCTCATGCAAAATGACAGCCAGAGAGACAGGTGGTTCACATTAAATAAGAGCCTAATGCATAGAGTGGAATGGAAACTGATGATCAATTCTAACCTTGGCTAAAAAAGTTCAAATTTGCCATCTTCTGAGAGAAGGCTATATTCCCCAGCCTGGAATACAGAAGCTACAGAGCAAAGGAGGAAGCTGGAAAACAAGAAGAGTATATAACTGTAAAATCCCTTGAAGTTTTAAACCTTTACCTGATGGTTGGAAACATCTTCCACGGTACCTAATTATCACCATGCATTTTGTTAATGAACAATGATAAAAAGTTCATATCATTGTATTCCTATCTGGGAAATGCTTTAAAAAAACAGTTTTTAGTAAAATTCATATTTCCTTCTCTATACAGAATGGAACAGCCTCATCAGGACTGATCTAATTTAAAAAAATAACATTATATATATATAAAAAAAGCCTAAACCAGAAGCATTAGTAGGGTCTTCTTCTGAGATATGATACTTGTATTCATCTTCAGCTGAAAATTAGCTTAGATGATCTGCTTCCCCCAGGGCTAGTCTAGTAGCATGCCATCAAATACAGGGCATATAGTGAAAATGCAGTATCAACTTCTCTTTTATTCAGAACAAACAAAAAATAGCTCAAAACAGCAAGTTGAAGGGATACTTCAGCTATCATTCAAAGCACATTCCTACAAAGGAAAGCACTCATCATATAAGACTTATTGTTGAAGTAATTTTTACATAGGCAAATCCCTGACAGAACCACTTTCTGTGTTCTCAAGAAATTACACTGCATACATATTTGTTTCTTTTAATGTGAAACAAAGAAAATGGCCAATCTTAAAATGTGGCTTCTGTGATTAATACTAACTTAGATAGGGTATATAAAGCTGCCAGTATTCTTAGTAATATCCCAAGAATAGGAGACAAAATACTCTTTCTGAAGGTGCACATAAATATTTTCTATCAGTATTATGACTAGTCATTCATGAAAATCAAAATAGAGGATATTTTAAATGTTCTTAAAACATCCACTAGTCTTCAGCTTAAACCCCTACATTTTAATCATAATGTCAATCTGATAAAACCTAGTAAATCTCAAGATGGTGTAAGGTCATATTGATAAACAAATCCAGTTTCCTGGTAGCACATCTACACTATCATTATGTAACATGCAACAGTAAATAATGAACATCAGATCAAATGGAAAAAAGGGATAAACACAAAAAAAATTAAAACCAAGTTGTTTGAATAATATATTTTTGTATAAAAAGTATTCAATACTCCTAAAATTAATGTTTATTTACAAAATTGGCTGAAATGCTCATGAATTAGTAGTCATGAGTAATCAATAAAGATACCTTTGTTCAAATGCTGATAAAATTATTTCCTTCTTATGATTTACTTGCTCTTGCACTTCAATCTAGATTATATGACTCTGGAAGTATAAATAGTACAATTTTTACAGTACATTAATATTTCTTTATATTAAGGTTTTATTTTTCTAAAATCTTAACATAAGCCATTATTGGCTTTAAAAATGTTTGATTAACCACATAGTAATTAAAAAAAAATATCAGTAACGTAACTGGTAAACTGTTACAGACTCATTTCAGACATCTATACTGCTGTGAGCTTTGTCCTTAAACTGGAGGTATTTTCTGTGCTGTAGCTCATTTCCACAGAGCAATTATTTAACTATTTATTAGTTTATGTTGCTGACTTAAAAGAGAATAGTGTTTACCTTAGAAAGGAAAAAAAAGAAGTATATACACTTACTGAACATCCCCAGTGAGATCTCACACTGCTTATCTCTGTAATAGTCTAGTTTTTTAGCCTTTCCTCCTGTTGAAAATACTTATACAGAGTAAGAATGAAAATAGTACCTTGTGATTTTTGTCACTACAACTAATTAATACAATTCAGAAGTCACATATCCAAAATCAAATGCTTGCTGTGAACTTTTTTTTTAACTTTGTGATTATTACTTAAAAATTAAGAGATAGCAAAATATGTTTAAATAACAAAATTACTCTCAGCAATCTGTATTATTTCTGTGGCTGTCTGACAAGTCCTGGTCTAGTAGAACACATTCATATGCTTCATTTACGCCCCTGAACAATGCTATTAGATATGATGTACATAAATTTAGCCTGTGCTTAAGCAAATATTCTGTCATCACCAAAGCAGACATAATGCAATGTTCTTCATTATTAGCTCAGGTGACACTTACTACCTTTTGAAGACTAATCCATATTAGGCATTATTCATAATCTCTTCTGTTTAGCTCATCTGAGCTTTTATCTCTTAACAATGGTTAATGCATTGCCAAACAGAAACAAAACAAACCAAAACCAAAATAACAACAAACCACCAAAAAAACCACACCACCACCAACCCAGACCAGGCTAAAATTATTTTCACTCTAGGTTACATTATTCTGTCAATATTCAGGCATAAAATACACATTTTTATATACTGCTTTTATAGTCTCTTTTAGAACTCTGAACACACAGGAATGGTCATAATTTTTCATGTATATGAATAAAAATAGCAGTAGAATTCCTTAAAGTGTAGTCACTTTGAAAAACAAACAAAAAAACCCGAAAGCCCACCCCAACCCCAACCAGACTCATCAAACAAACAAAAAACCCTGCTTTTAAGAAAAATTCTGCTTATGCATTTTGTAAAGAACTGATGAAGCCCAATAAGGACTCAGACTGCAGCCATGTTCATCAATCATTATGAATCCCATCCACTCACCACCCCAAAGACCTGTAAACTACTCAAGGGAGCTTTCCAACAGGCTTTAGCTGCTTGTCTCTACAACAGAAATGATGCTGCCTGTGCCTTTTCAGCAAATAGCATTCTTTTTTTCACAGTAGGCTGCCTTATGAGAAAATATCCAGATTTATACTGATGTGCTAATCTTAGCAAAGGTTGCATTCTTTTTTTCCCCCTGTTTCTTACTGTCAGTATATAATCCCTTTTGTAACATGATGCAGGTTTCTATGGTATCCTAAGGAGAAGATTCACATCCATTATATGGATAATACAATGATTCAGATTCTTATGTTTCGTTTCCTGGAGGGGATGTTTTTTATTCATCCAAGTTTGCAGTTTCCTGTAAAAATAGTAGCATGAAGCATTAAAAGGACACTAAAATAATTAACTGGAGAAGTTCTGGTATAATTTGACCCTTAATTTATGTGACAAAGCTAGAGGGATTCATTTGAGGAGGTACTAGAGAGCAATATCTCATGAAGTAGTAGTAGAGGTGAAGAAAGAGAAGTATGAAATGGATGTGTAAAAGAGCACTAAAGACAGCAGGAGGACCAAGGGGTGCCTGGTGCACCTTCCTTAGTATAAAAGAGAAGGCTTTATTTCCACAGATTCCCCCATCACGGACCTGTAGGGAAGAGACTGTGCAAAGCTGGTAAGCTGTCCTAGTCACAGTAGTGCCTTCATACCATTCAGTGAACACAGGTATTTTCTAAAAAATAAATGAGTGTGTGTTATGGTTTAACCCTAGTCAGCAACTAAACACCACACAGCCACTTGCTCACATCCCCCCTTCCCCAGTGGGATGAGGAAGAGAATTGGAAGGAAAGGTTGACATAAGAACAATTAAATAATTGAAAATAAATAAAATAATTATACTAATAATACCAACAATCCTAATAACATTACTAATAGCATGCAATGAAAAAAATAATATTACCAATAATAATAAATATATGTAATGAAAATAACAGTGAAAAACCACAAATTATACAATTACTCACCACTTCCTAACTGATTCCTAGCAAGTCCTCAAACAGTGACAGCCAGAGCCTGAGACAGATAATAATAGACAGAGTCCCAAGAACCAGACCCCCCCCAGGTCAACTCCCACTACTTAATACACTGAGTATGACATTTGATGGCATGAAATATTCCTTTGGTCAATTTGGGTCAGCTGTTCTTAATGTGACCCCACCCAGCCTCTTGAAGAGAAGAAGCTGGGAACGTCCTCAAACAGTGACAGCCAGAGCCTGAGACAGATAATAATAGACAGAGTCCCAAGAACCAGACCCCCCCCAGGTCAACTCCCACTACTTAATACACTGAGTATGACATTTGATGGCATGAAATATTCCTTTGGTCAATTTGGGTCAGCTGTTCTTAATGTGACCCCACCCAGCCTCTTGAAGAGAAGAAGCTGGGAACACAGGTACAGTATGACAAACTGAAAAAGTCCTTGGTTTGATGTAAACATTGCTTGGCAATAACTAAAAACATCTGTGTTTTATCAACATTCTTCTCAGCACAAATCCAAAAAATAGCCCCATACTTGCTACTGTGAAGAAAATTAACTCTATTCCAGCCACAACCAGCACAATGTAGTTTTAGATTGTATTTGGGTTCCACAATTTATTGTTGCCTCTTTGAATTTATCTAAACTTAATCTGAACAGAAGCTATTTGAATTAATAATTTTCACAGTTTCTTATGACACATTCACAACAAACTCACTTCATCTCAGCTCCAAGCTCAAGTCAAGAAATAAAACACCCAGAAATATAGTCAGATGGATTAGAAATGCAGATTTTTTAAGTTCATGACTATATAATAAAAAATTCACTGCCAAATCAAAGACAAATAGACTTCATTTTTAGAGCAGATGAAAATTATAAATATCCTAATATTGTGTCCTTAATGTTGGGGTTTTTTGTATCTATCAGCGTGAGGTTGAAATTTCAGCCTTTCTCTATATAAGGTTTTAATTTTTATAAATTCAGCTATATGACCTACATGTCTGTGTATTGTGAGGATGGATGTACACAGGCCTAATACATGCAACTTCTGATTAACTACTGCTTGTAGCCATATGATAATCATTGTCTTTTGCATGACTTTGGTGATTGTTCCTTAACCCTGCTTATGAAGAATTAGTCACTATTCTCTATCATTCGCTCATTAACACTGTCCCTATGAATCAGTTTTTTCAAAGTAATTATAATGATAGATGATACGTATGCCATTTTCTGTCTGTGGCTTGACATCTGAAATCGTGCAAATTGCTTGAATTCACTTAAAATCCCATGACTTGCCTCTTCAACAACAGGCACATTGTCAGTGTGCCTGCCCTCAATTCAGTTCAAGTATTCATTTAAACATTTACAGTCTTATGTATGACTAAAGAAACCTCCTCGAGGAATACTTTGATTCTTCTGACGACAGGTTGCAAGACTGAATACTCTGTAACACTGCAGAACAAGACTTGTGTTCTTATAGCCTGATTTACATTAGCAGGTGCTGCTAAATTATGCAAATTATTTTATATATTTTAAAAAAATCTTTTTTTTTTTAATTTATGCTATTGACTTTCACCTATTGGATTTATATTTGTACAAGGTATACTTTTAATGAGCTTTGCAGAGACAAAAAAAGCTTCAGGTACACAAGACATTTTTTAAATATCTGATAAAGGACTCAAATATTGTGGTCTCTGTCTTCAACAGATGTTGATGTTTGCATTGAAACACCTTGAATGTAGGGATTTTCTTGTAAGACTGGGGGAAGTTTGGGGTAATACTTTCTTGATATTTTTCCCTTCTTCAGAAAATTAATTTCTGTTGTGAAGTCAGAATCATCTTTGCAATGATCACAGGTGCTTGCCATGGAGGGGTATAAAAAGAATAGGCAAGTGTAGGTAATGGAGTTTGGGAATTAAACACTGCAACTAAAGGGTAAGAAAGAAGAGGAGATGAGTTAAAGCTGAAGAACAGTCATTTATTAACTTGTCAAAATGGAATGCGAGTGTTATTATTTGAAAGTTTGCTGCTTACCGTTATAAAAATTGTAGTTGCCTCAAACCACTGCAGCAAAACTTTTTTAACCACAACTAAGAAAACTGCTATGACTGTGTTTCCCAGTATGTGGCAGTAATTTTTACTTGTTGTTCACCTGTTGGTGGCCTTATGAAACTTTTTTTCACTGCCTTACACCCAAAAGTCTCAATATTGCCTGTTATGATGGATTCATTTGGAAAGTGACTGTCACAATCATGAGAATCAGCCTTTCCTGCTCTCCTTTTCTTACCCTTTGGTTGCAGCTATTTGTTAATGTTAGACGACTCAATAACAACATATTAAGCATGAATGAACATGGTGAGTATGAGCAGGTGTTGATGAAACCTTTTATTTTTCCACAAAAGTAACTTTCACCATTAAACTGAATATATTCCATCAGCTACAGACTCTGTTAATAAATTTTTGTAAATGTGAACTTGTCTCAACGTCCACTGTGCAAAAAAAATTTCCAAAATAAAGAATAAGCAAATGACTAGCAGACTAAAAACAGAAAGTATGGCAAATATGACAAAACTAAAGCAATATGTTTCAAATTAGGTCCCATGCAAATACACATGAAAAGAAATGGCTGAGAGGGGAAAAAAGCCCCACCTTCTTTCGTGGTTGATGACAAATTTTGTTATGCTGAGGTTATGCTGGTTTTAGTCAAGACAGAGTTAATTTTCTTCACAGAGTTAATTATCTTCAAGGACTTTTCCAGATTTTGATACTACATCTGTGCTCCCAACTTAACCACTACAAACAGCAGGGGGTGGACACTGTTCAGCCAGCTAACCAAAACTGACCCAAGGGTATTTCATTCCATAGCACATCATGCTCAGTATATAAGATAGGGGTGTGCCAGGGGGCCAGAGTTTTTCATTAGTTGTTTCTTAGTTAGATAGTCAGGTGGTGGGTTGGTAGGCTTTCTCAGTTGTGTTCTTGCTCATGGGGCTCGCTCAGACTCTGCTGCAGTCTCTCTCAGGCTCTGGCTCTCGGAGTCTCTGACTTTGACTCGCTGCTCAAGACCTGGCTGTGTATTGGTGGTGAGCAATTGTATAATTTGTTTTATTTTCCATTATTTTAATTACATATTATTACCAATATTGTTAATACTATTAGTACCAAAATTTTATTCATTTATATTGTTATTAATTTGTTCTTGTCTCAATCCATTAGCTTCCTTGTCTTTTCCTCAAATTCTGCTCCTCCATTGGAGGAGGTGAGCCAGCAGTTGCGTGGTACTTCATTGCTAGCTGGGGTGAAACCACGACAAATATGTATTTAATCAGGAAAAAAAAAAAAAATTCTAAACCTGTGAAGAGTACTTTATAAAGGACTAAAGTGTCATTTTTTCATCAAAATGTTGAGACTATATATCCCAGATCCTGAAGCATGACAGCATTCAGGTCATTTTGAGGTTTCAAAAGTTTTGTGGGAATAATCAATTCAAATATAACTCAGTTTCATTCATTTCACACTTTGGCAGTAGTTTATGAAGTGAGATATCCCCTGGACTATACACATAAGATCATGGGGACACGTATTTAGTCCATGCAGAATGAGGCAGGAAGCTAGTAATGAGAGACAGGAAAAGTCAGATTTCTAATGCCCAAGCTCTCTCCATGCCAAATGTTTTTTAGCAGTATGGAGATTGCTGTAACTTCTAATCTAGAAATTCACAGGAAAGTAAAATAGAACACACAAAATACGTGAAAGATAGATGCTAACAGCAAAAGTGTTCTTCCAGCATTTAAAGGAGAAGTGGTGGGAACAAAAGGTAGGGAAGGAATAATGTGTCAGACCTGGGAGAGAGCTCTGCAAATCCACTTTGCATGGTATAAGAGATAGCACTGCTATGGTCAATGTTAATGGAAAAGGAAAGACAGTATTATGCCACCTTGAAGTATCTCTACTGTATTGGGAATCTTGTGGAAGACATTGTGTTTGAAGAGTTAGTGATCCTGAGCAAGGCCTGACAGGCGTTTTGGGCCCAGTGCTAGGGCTTGAGATACCCATGTACTAGCATGAGTTAGCACTATATAACCCCAACTACATAAAAATAAAGGCAAACTTTCTAGAAGACTCTGGACATGTACCAAACTTGGCTACATTTCCTAGATATGCTGCATGCACAGCATGCAGTGGATGTCAACCAGGGGTCCATCCAACATTGCATGAAAGCAGAGTTCCCAGCATCTGGTGTAAGATTTACTCACTACTGGTATTTGTCTCCTTATTTCTATTGCATTATTATTAAAGCAGTTATGTTACACCTATTGCCTGTTTGCCTTTCCTGCCAAGATCTGTAAAGAACCCTGCCCCTTCTCCAGTGCAGAACATCTACTAAGGAACAAAATATAAGTTTTCTTTCAAAAGACCATATTGAGTTTCCTTCTGTATTTCTTCAAACACCATTGATGAGCACCTTTTAGAAGCTCATACAATCCAGTTTGTCAGGAGAATGAAATTTAAGGTTCAAAATAAGGTACACTAGATTGACCAGAGTGTTTGAAAGGGGAATAAAATTGAGAAATGGTTTCTTTAAAAGAAGGTAAACTAGGCAAGAATAATGGAACTCAAATTGCATAATCTGCTGTCTAGGATGGAGAAATGTCAGAACCTACATACAGAATATGCCAGTTCTTAAATATGGTGCACTGAAGTCAAATACACTTCTTAAAGATGAAAGATTAATGATCATGAATAAAGTAGGTCTTTAAATACAGTTTGTCAGAGCCACCTGCCATTGATAACAGAAGGATATTGAATTTGACTCACTGATTCTTTGGAGCTGTGTTGTTGCTTACGACTACGCAAATGATAATAGAAATCACAAGTATTTAAAGATATGGTGCCAAGTTCAAGATGGTGGACAAGTAAACTCTGTGAGTCCTGAATTATGAAGAAATCACAGATTCAGTTGCGACAAACCTAAGGCTCTAGGTCTTAGCAAACTGGAACATTTCTTGGAAAGTTATAAAAAGAGAAACAGACTAATGACATTATCAGTACAATACAGTGAATGAATATAATATGTGAGAGTCATTCTTTATACACAGTTTAGATTCTCTAATAGATACTTATGTTGCTGTAAACTTCTGAGTCCACCAAACTTTGGTAACCTCCGTTGCCATAGAAAAAATGTGTTATTTGAAGCTGTATGTATAAACTTTGTAAGATTAAAGTATGTGCTTGTAACATAAAGGATGTTGTACCTTCTGACCTGAAGACTATTTTAGACTCAAATTCAAGCTTTTTTTTTTTTTGAAACCTATTACCTATGCTCCTCAATTTGAAACTTAGAACATCCATTAAGAGGGCATAAGGGCCGAAATGATTGACATAAAATGTGAACACTCATCTTGTGGGATACTGATGCATTTTCATAGGGTTTTATTAGCTATTCACTTACTGGCATGATATTGACTTTTCTAGACAGTACTGCATGTTATTGCAGAAAATTGTGTTACTCTTAATTATGTAAGATATATTGTATACTGGTGTTTCTTACTATCCTCTAATACTTTTATAATTTCAATTCTATATAGAGAGGCATAAAGACAAAGAAAATATAAGATATGAATCTGAAAGAAGGTGTATTTATAGCTGTAAAAGCTGTAACATTCAATACATTTTAAACCTTCTGTATATAGTATACCTCCACTAGCCAAAAGATGTATCTGAGTGATACATAGGATTTAGGAACTTCTGATGAGTGTGGGTAACAGAAAAAAGTAGAAAAAAGGTTCTGACCTAATATCATCAAGGAACATTAGCAGGACCAAAGCCCAACGTCAAACTACAAACTCCCTTTTAGTATGCTAAAAAAACTATTTATGGGCAGACAGAAAGCAGTATATAGAAGTATAATTGAAATACTGAGAGTCTAATCATTATTAGTCACAAAATCACAGAATAGCTGAAGTTGGAAGGGACTTCTAGACCATCATCTAATCCAACATGCTTTGCTTAAACAGGACCACCCTAGAGCCAGTTGCCCAGACCTGTGTGCAAATGGCTTTTGAAAATCTCCAGGGGTGGAGACTCCACAGCCTCCCTCAGCAACCTGTGCCAGTGCTCAGTCACCCCCATGGAAACTAAGTGTTTCCTGATGATCAGAAATATCTCACTGTGTTTCAGGTTGTGTTTATTGCCTCTTGTAGTGTCACTGGGAAAAAGTGAAAAGATTTTGGATCCATCTTCTTTGCACCCTCCCCTCAGATACTTACACACATTGATGAGATCTCCCCAAGCCTTCTCTTCTCCAGGCTGAGCAGTCCCATCCCTCCCAGCCTTTTCTCACAACAAAAGAGAAAGGTCAGTAAAGTAGCAAATAAAAAGGAGGACAGGATACTGTTAAGGAGTGATTTGAATTGCCTAATTAGAAAACTGTTATTCACTTAACTGTATTTAAATACAATCAAGTGAAGGTTCTGTCCAAGAAGACAATGACAACTATCCTATATAAAGCAAACAGAACCTAAAAATTTGATAGTAGCCGTAGGTTATGCCCTCAAGAAAACCTCTGAGTTATGATTACTGTAGCTAGGGTTACATCTATTAACTCCTGAACAGATAAAATAGATACGATGGGAAGAACTGACAGAAATATAGTACTTTTATATGCAGTATTAATGTGAACCACTATTCGCTAATGAGGAACCTTCCATTTTTAATCCATTAGTTACTCCATGGAAGCAAAGTATTTTCAATCAAATCTATTTGAAATTGAGTATAATTCACAGATTGATTGCAAATTATATTTTCTAATTTTCCCAATAACAGCTAAATTTTAATTTGCAAGATGATTATGAAGTGGCCAACAGAAGAGGTTATCTTCTTACTAAGAAGAAATCAAAATACATTTTAAAGGAGCAGATCATCATGTGGTTCATTTTGGCACAATGTTATACTGAGTTGAGTTAACAAATCAGATATCAATTTCGGACCAAACTAAGTGTTTGAACAATGATTGTAACTTACAGATTTCAAACCAAACAGTGTCCAGCAGCAGATGCAGCTGATAACTTTGCCAGCCAGAAATTTGCAACCAGCATATTCTGGCTGTTTAGAAATCAAGCTGTTGTTAGAAGACAATGATGATCTAACAGAAATTCCCCTCTTTATTCTACATTAATCATTTACCTTTATTAAGAACATCAACAACTGGAGACCTGCCTTCAAGGTGTTCTCAGAAAAGTGTTTTTCCTTGATCTTGTGATCTGGACTGGAAAAACGGTCTTTGTCAAGGAGTTAGTGACGCAGAACACTGTTAACCTGAGCAGGCCCAGGCCTGTGCTGTGCTGTGCGGCAGAAATCCCTTTTCTGCATGATAACCTCAGCTAGCTCATTGTAAGAGAGGAATGTGCAGGAAACTCCAACTTGGTAATGGCAGTTATGCCACCTGTATGACCTTGCCTTTATCTAACAATGCTAGAAGAAGTTCTTATGTGAGTTGATAAAAGAGTTGTTTCCTGGTAAGAAATCCAATCATAGCTTGAATGACTGAAAAGGGATCATCTTTTCTACAGACAAGGTCAGCATGGTGTGCTGCACAAGAAG
>NW_010246629.1:0-51724 GCF_000690775.1 Eurypyga helias
CTTTCCTGATTGAACCCAGCACAGAGTGTTACTGCTTTTTTTCTGTAACCTTCCTTACAGCTTGAGCAGAACTATTCAAAAAGTTACTTTTGAGTAACTTTTTTTTTTTACTTTTTGTTTTTCCACTGCTGTAGCATTTACATGTATTTCGGGCCAATTCCATGCTTCATGTAGTCATACAGGTCAACAGACTGTTGATCTGAGTGAGTGCTGTGGGCAGGATTTGGCCCCATAAAATCCCCTTGATGTATAGGTAAGTATTACTGTCTTCAGTTTACAACTGGAAAAACAATAGCAGAAGGATTCATAAGTGAACTTATCTGAAGCAACAAAGGGAGCCATTGTCAAAATCAGGATGAAATTTGAGGGATTCCTGACTGCCAGGTTTGGGACTGTGCATAGATGGCAAATATGTAAATGTTCCTCTGGGATCTGCAGAGGGGAATAAAAACACCTGAAGTACAAAGAACGTACGAGCACAAATACCTGTACGGAGATATGACTACATCTTTTGCTGCCTTATTGAGTTGATTACAGCACTTTCTCTTAAAGTTTCCATTATTATGCATCTTGCTTGTAAAATGATAAAGTAGAAATATAGAATTAAATGGAGAGATTCAGGTGCAGTAGCTCATATATACAACAGGGTATTAATTCCCAAAGTTCAGAGCATGAACTTTTGTGGGTTCTAATGAAACTCGGTTCACCCACAAGTGTTTTCACATTTGGTTTTATGCTTGCAAAAATAGCCCATGAAAACTCAGCAGATCTGCAGGGGAGGTGTTTGATTTGGGATTCAAAATATTTCCTTACTCCTGCAGATCTGAATGTGTTTACTCAAACTATATAGTCCTGCTTGTGGCTTTTCTATGGCTTGCTCTCAAAACATGAAGAACCTTGAAATAAATGAGTTTGTTCCTTCCAGTTTGTTTATCAGGCCTGGATCACTGACCCTAAAACAGCGCTACGACAGAGGCGCAAAGAGAAGAAAAGTTTTGGGAAAGAAGAGAAGCGAAGGCGAAAAGGATCTGGGGATGGTAGGTAGACCTCTGTATTTAAGAAAGAAAAAATGTAATGTTAACTAGGCTGCCTGGGAGTGAGAGGCAGCTGAGTTTTAGAGGCCAAGTGCTTTCAGTTCTGGCTAGGAACTGGAAAAATGAGTTTGGCTTTGGTTGGCTGTCTCTCCCTTCGCCAGCCCATGACAAGACCAGCCATAGCTACATCCTGTCATTCTACACAACACACATTGGGGGAGATAAAGAAGAAGAGGGGATATATGTGTTTTCCATGGAGTTGCAAGACACATGCCCATATCTTTTTCCAAATAGGAAGACTCAACACATGGCAGAAAACATCAGCTATATGAAAACATTTGTGTAAGTGAAGTATTTGCAAGAGAAAGCCGTAACTCTGTGAAGGCGTAACTTTATAAAGCAAATAAGCTGGTAGTTAACAGTGTTTCTCCAGAATATGGGGATGTAAATGCCAGGTGTTTGGCCAGAAACAGGCGGAGCAGGGACGTTACCCTTTCATTCCCTCACCTCATAAAAAGGTTTGTCTTAGTCTCCAGGTGTTTCTAGGGTTGCTCAAACTCTCTCATTTTGATGATAAATTCATGTTAGGGAAACTAACTACCTGCTTCATGTTAGGGAACTTTCCCAGGGAAAGTTTGGCATGCGACAGCCTTACGTTTTGTGTTGAAGAACTGTTTCATGAGGAAGCTCCTGAAGAGCTGCAGTTCAAGTGGAGCTGTAAGAAAAATTCAATGAAATAGCCACATATTATTTCTTTTTGTCACATTTCCTATATTGTTCCCTAAAGAAGCTTGAGTTGATACATGGGGAAGAATATCAAGAAATGTTTTTCACTTTCCATGCTGTATTCACTGAGGAACCCAAACATCCTTACCCCTGAATTCACAGTGAATTCAGCAGGTAGCAAAAGGAAAACATACAAATGTTAATAGGTTTTTATTGGCACTGTAAAATCATTCATACCTCTGAAAAAAACACCTTATATGTTGTTCATATCTCTCCATCTTTTTCTTCTTTTTTAAACAAGAAAAAAGTAGAAATTCAGAAGCTTTTCTGGTTGGTATAGATGGGGAATTGGGAGGCCCTTTCAGGCTGAATCAGCTGCACTTTTCCTCCGTTTGGCACCTTCATCCATCAGAAAGAAGGAGCTTTATAATTTGACTGCTCCACTGAAACTGTAGCTTCAATTGTTGGATGTTAGATAGAAGTCTGTCCTTCGGTTCTGCCTGCGACTCTACATCACTCTTCTGCTATGGGCTGTGGTGGTTTCAAACCAACTGCTGCTTCAGGTCAACCTGAAGTTCCCCCTCAATTTGTTTGGGTTTGCTGGGTCTGGGCAGGAAGTCAGAGCACTGATCAGGTTGCCCTTTGCAGAAGCTGAAGAAACGAGCTCAAGTGTGAGTCAGCGGAAGGTGATGCCGCTGAGTGTGGAAGTGGTGTGACTAAGGAATCACCTGGGTTTACACCAACAGATGTTCTTGCTCAGCAGCCTATCTAGCAAGAAAATGTCACTGCAAATTATGAGAGAGGGGTGGTCATTCATGAACACCTTCATTGACAGGGTTGTCGCCTCACTTGAGCCCTACTGAGATGGAAATGTGCTTTTTGTCATAGAGGTAGGTGAGGAGCTTGTCACCACTGCTTAGTAACTGTAGTGTTTTCTAGCTTGAATGGTATTTACACCCACACTTCCACAGGTTTAACACTCACTGTTTCACTCATTGTTTACAATAGGGGGTACTGATGCAGACTGTGAAGACAGTGAAGAGGAACCTGTCAAGAAGAAATCTGATGGACCTGGTATGGAATGCAAAAGGAGGATTTCTCTGCTGTTACAATGCAGTCGTGACTGGTGGCATAAGCAGCATATCACAGAGACAGTGTGGCAGTGATCCCACAGTTGCTTGTGTAAACACCACAACATCCACTCTAACCTGTGCAGTGAGAACTTCCTAGCTACTGTCAGGTTTTCATTTGCCAGATTTACAAGTCCTGAGCATAGGAACATCTACTTCTGGACTATTAGCTACTGCACCTATTCTCTACCTACTTTAGTAAAGACATCTGCAGGCTCAAACTTGAGCTCTTGCTATATATTTTACATATAGAACAACTTACACCTCAGTTTAGCTTCCAGTCCTGATAGCATACAGCTCTGTGTTAAAAACTCCATTGATTTTGAATGTCTGGAATGTTATTATTAGCACAAAGACCTTATGTTCTAGCAAGGTTGATATCATGCTTTTGTCTGGTACTCACCCGTTCAGCAAGATGCGATAATCTCCTCTAAAAAATGGTGTTTCCCCAATCTTACCCATTCTCATTCATAATCAGACTTAAGGTTGCTCTCTGCACAACAGAAGAAATGCCAGCAGTTTGCAAGTTCTTGTCCACATTAAAAGTTTTCCTACAAAGAATTGTAATAGATAATAAATCTAAGCTTGTCTCTTTGCTTCTAACTGGAGTAGAACAAGAAAACAGACTCTCCTCTTAAGTAAGTCTTCATCATGGCTTACTTTGAGTGAGACTTTGTCTTCAAAAGCTATTTTTCTTCTCTATTGCAAGTTAGTTCCCACAGGTGCAATTAGAATTGTATCCCTGAGTGAATGACAGGCTAGAAGATGTTACAAGGATGTGGGAGTTCTAATTTCTTTCTCACAAGGGCAGTGGTCTCGAAAAAATGAGTTGCATTGCTGTAGGGGGGGTTTTGGTGGGATTTGAGAGCATTTTTATTTGTTACTTGCTGGCGATGCATTTACCTGTGATAAAACACTGAAGTGAATCACTCAAACACATCTCTAGGGAAATACTGTTGGTGCTACACAGGAGTTAGGGAAAAAGAAGGAAGTTTATAATTAATTTATATTGAAAATACTCAATTTAAGGTGCTTTATATTTTAGTTGAAATACTTATACCATTCCTAGGTAAAATTTGTTAAAGAAGGTGGTTGGGAAAATTAGATGGTAATTGTTTAATGAAGCATTAGTATCATTATTAACCTTAGATCAAATTCTGCCTCACACTCTCTGGCAGAGAGAAGCCTTCTCTGCATTTGACCCTTTAAGTTAGAATAACAGTCTGTGCAGAAAATAAATATTTGCTTCCCTTTTTGAAGATGTTTAGATGCAATCGATCCCCAAAAGATTATTTTTAAGAAGTTTTGGAGACCAGCAAAAGCTGCCAGAACAGCTACAGCATCATTAAAAATGTATACTTAATCACCTTCATCCCAGAGAGAAAAATGACCTTTCATATTAGACTGGGAGTGCTTGGCAAAGCACAGTGGTGACACTATGGCATGCCAGTGGTGGCCAATAAGGATAATTTCAACCTGAGAGCTGCGATTCTCCTTAAATCAGTAGCAGAAGTTAGAGAGGAAGAGTGTGGGTTAAAAAAAGGACATTTATATATTGTATATTTTTGTGTTTGAGTCCTACGTTTTCTTTTAACCTATTCATAATATTATCTGGGATTCAAACGAAATGAATGCTTCTTAAAGTAGAAACAGCCCTTACGTTTACTTTTCAGTGGCAAGATTTCCTTAGCTTCAAGACCTGCACATTGAAATAAGAGTGAATAAAATTTAAGTAGATAAATCTTAAAATATCTCCAATTCTAAATGACATAGAAAAAGCCTGGAAAAAGGGGAAAATGTTACTGAAATAATTACATGACCAAGTGAAGGGGGCTAAATGCTCTGACGTTCAGAGGTACCAGACCAGTCCCATGGCATCGCTCAGGTACATTTCAGCATCCACTTTACTGCAATGTACCACGTGCGTTTCCCTCCATAGGAAATCCTCAGCTTTGTTACAGCTTCACCTTTGCATCCTTTAGAATGAGCAAATGTGCGTTCCACAAAGTTTGGCGTGCCATCTTGTGGTACAGCTGAGAAGTGAGGCTGTTGGGAGCATCGTGCTTTAGCACATAGGTTGGCTCCTTGGTATCTACTTCGGACATTTTGTCCCTGCATGGCAGATTATTGAGGGTTTTCTGTTATTTCTTAGACTGGCTACTCTAAAACTGATCTTTACGAAGAGTGTTCTGGGATTTGTAGCCTGGCAGGGACAAGTGTCTCTGGAACTGGCTAGTTGGAAAGAAATTTTTTGGTATTCATGCAACACTATATAAGAAGGTAGTATGGTGTGTATGTTTGTGAGTGGAAGAAAAATATGCTGAAAGTGCTGCTTTTTTGGGTGAGAAATGAAGTTGCTAATGCTAAAGGAACTACTGAAATGACAAATTAACTTGAGACAGCTGTGCTGAGCAAAATAAAGCTACTGTTGTTGGTATAAGCCCATGGGGAAGTGTACTGTTTTGGCAAAATGGTGCAAGGGTAATGTTTTATAAAATATTTACGTGATTTGTCCTAGTGGGGCTAGTTCATCTGAGATCACTGATGACACAGTGCAGCTTATTTAAACAAAGAGAGGCTTTGGAACCAGTAAATACAGAGAGGTGTGCTTAGGTGGCTGGAAAACTGGGAGAGAGTCAAAGATTGTTTAGGAACATTAGACTTTAACACTCAGCTAAGCAAGTTCAAGCACAAAAGTTAAACTCTGTGCAGAGAGAAACCCGCACAATTGCATAAACAGGTAAGAGGTTCACCTCAACACGCTGGCTGTTGAGATCACCACAGCTGGGGACGTTAAATAGGTGTCAGGAGATGTCCAAATCTTTGGGTTTCATTTTGCAGACCTGTGCACACAGCATCTCTCTACAATCAGGGACTGTTTATGTGACTAGTGAGTACTGAACTGGGGAGTTACAGGGTGGAAAAGGCATTCCAGATGATGAGCCTGGACATACAGGCAGTAAAGTGGCCCAGACAGCCAAAAGGCCTGCAGAGAGGCATCTCCTTCAGAGATGCCTTCCTATGACAGGGTCTTGCAGCCTGGATTATTATTATCAGACAATAAAGGAAGAATGAATCTAACTCCAAGCAGAAATACAATGAAAGATACTTGTATTCATTAACTATTGCTTTTCCTTCCCCTTAGATAACATCATCAAGAGGATATTTAATATCTTGAAGTTCACTTGGGTCCTTTTCCTGGCAACACTAGACAGTTTTACAGCTTGGCTTAATTCCATCTCAAGAGAACACATCGATATCTCCACTGTCCTAAGAATCGAGCGCTGTATGCTGACCAGGGAGATTAAGAAGGTAATGCCTTTGGTCTTTTTTATCTGTTAATGCCATTTCCAGCTCAGGGAAAAAAGAAAGGTTGTCTTTTCAGATCACTGTGTTAAGGAGAAAAATTATAAAAATCTCACTTACACATGCATTGTAAAATAAGTCTAGACTCTTTTATTGCTTGCTGGTTTATAAACATATAAATAATAAGTTACTTCCATTGTCTGGTCACCAAACAAATTATTAAAAAAAATAATTCTTTGAGAGGTTGATACAAGGATTTGTTTGAAACACCCCTGTGATAAAGTGTGGTTTTGAGGGGACAGGATAGATGTAAGTAAAGAGGAAAAGGCATGACATTTTAAACAGCTCAATAGCTACCTCAGTCTGCATCTTTCAGTCTTTTTGTAGACAAACCTGCCTTGGAAATTACTGAAAACATACAGGCATTATTTTCTTCACTCCCAGTGAAGCTATGCAGTCCTCCACAAACTAGTTATATATTAGTAAAGCCCATTATTATCCAAGATTAATGTGAATAGTGTAACTAGAAATGTATTTGGATCTTGAAAATGCAAGTACTTGATACCTTGAAGTTGAATAAAGCTCTCATTTTAAGCACAGGTGTTTTTATATATATCACTGACTACCCAACTATTCCTGGAAACCTGGCATAGAAACCTCATTTTACTTTTTTTCCAGTTTTTGTTAAAAGCTGCAGACTGTCTCAGATGAATAGGTCGAAAAGGTCAGCAACTTAGTAGTACTCCAGACCTTAATAAAGCCCCATATTGCCCAGCCACTCTAGAATTCTGATTGCAGTTTTGTAGCCAGAAAGACTTGATCCTATGCCCAGATATGGGCTGATAGTTAATAAAACCATCATTTCATAAACTTGGTTGTATGTTGAAGTCACAGAGAAAGAGTAAAGGTCTTCAGTGTATTTTTCATGGTTTTCCAGCTGTATTTATACTTCATGAATCAGTTCTTATTTTGAGAAACTAATGAAAGTCTAGATCAGTTTGTACATGCCCTGTTTCTTTTTTTTTTTTTGTTTAAGAAAACTGCTACTGAGTACTAATCTTAGAGTCGGTGAAGCTATCTAAATGAGGTATCTCAGGAGTTGATGGAGTACAGGTTGAGTCACAGTGCCAGCCCACAACTCATTTCCATGCTGAATGATCTGCAGTCCCCCCAGCAGAGTTTTGTTGGCTATGTATAGCCTGAAACCACTTGTGTTGCTCCAGTTTTACTTGAAAACCCAACACTTTGTGTTGTGCTTCTTTAGGTCCAAAGCTGACTTGCATTCTGAAAAGGAGCTATTAGTGGGAGGTTATTATTTACTAGGAAGCTGTTTGCACAGTCCTTAGTCTGTTTCTTTCCAAATGACAGAAGAAACCCGTTCCTCAAAAAATACACATCCCCCCTGCCATGTACCTCTATCTCTACTCTCTTCCACAGGGAAACGTTCCGACGCGGGAGAGCATCCATATGTATTACCAGAATCACATGATGAAGCTCTCTAAGGAGTCAGGACTAGACTCAATTGATAAAAATCCTGGTCAAGCTTCTGGTTTGCAAGCATCTGAGAGAATGGATAGTTTAGATTCAGCAGCTTCTCGTGACAGTATCTCCAGGTATTGATTTAATTTTATTTTGTGAAAGATGGAAGGATCATGCAGTAGATGGAATTTTAGGTAATATCTAAGTACTGATAAACTTTCTAATCAACGTTGAATCCTCTTTTTGATTTATCCATGCCATTTCCATAGTGAAAACTGCTATTACTCCTTTATAGTGGTGGACTCAGTCGTTGGCTTAACTCCTTTTCCACTTCATGACTACCCCACTGCTTTCTGTTTCCCTTTGAATTAGGAGTCACTGACAGGGGTTCTGGTCTTGTAAAAAGTAATGGAAAATAAGAGCCTGCTGAGGTTGCTTATGGGATACCGTTTTAGGAATTCAGGCATGGAGTTTGGGGAAGGGTGATTCATTGTGAATGTTTTGTCCTTGTAAAAATAAATTGTTGTCTATTACCCACAAATCAAGAAAGGATTTGCATTGAAAAGGATGCTGGATTTGAGAGAACAAAATCCCTCTCTCGTACACACAGGGCAACGATCATCTGAAGAGTCTGATTTCCTAACTGCTATGATTCAGTCCAGCAGAGCTGCACAGTTTGTGGATGAAATAGCCATACTAGTTCAGGAAAACCACCTTCCTCATTCTTTTCTGAAGACGGAGGCCGTCAGGTCCCTTGCCAAAACTAATGCATGCTCCTGCTGCTCTGTGCACACAGAGGCACACACATTCACTTCCTTCTCTTACAGAGGCAGCCTGTTCCCACCGTGTCCCTGGTGTTCTTACAAGAGACTGCAGAAATTGTTCAACATGGGAGGGGGTGGGGGAGAAGGGAGGGCTTTGGAAATCCAGCTGTTCCATAATCCATTGCATTCTGCTCTCTCCTGTTTTTATCTGAAGTGTGGCAGTATCATACTGTGTTTCATACTCCCAGCAACATCGGTAGCTTCTGTGTACAGTAAATTATGCTTGGCTTTTGCTAATGACATATGGGTGGATGTTAGCAGACTGAAAATAACGAGGTCTTGTCTTCCTTTGTGATGTTATTGAAAAGCAAGTGTAAGAGAGTGCCTGTGAGTACTATGCATCAACAAAATATTCACAAATTGGTCCCCAGGGTGAGCACTGACCTTTGGGAGGTTCACTCCAGTAAAAACACCAAATCCCAGCAAATCTTTCTCAGTGGCTAGCTACCCAACTAAGCAACACCTTTGTGTTTTGTCTCAAAGTTTTACAGGAGTCAGATGACATGAGAAAAATGTAAAGCCAAATTCTATTACCAGCTCATTTGGAGCCACTTGGATATCTACAAGGCAGAATTTAACTCCACAAAGTTCTGTCTCACCTAAAGAAAGAATACTAATACCAGTCCTGTTTTCATTAAATAGTTTTTGGTCACACTGTTTACTATAGGTAGAAGAAGTTACCATTATTATACAACCATTAACAAGAGCTTTAACTAGAAGCACAGGGAAGCCAATTCCCAAATGAATTATAAAAAAAGAAAGACAACTTTTCTAATTTTTTTGTACATTCTGCCTCTTCATTGAGAGGGTATCCAGTGTTGAACTCCACTTAGGTCTTTCTTCAGAATAACCACCCATTTGTCACCCTGCTTTCAGCATGCATTTAAAATCTCTTTTTCAAACTCAGAGAATTTCGTGGTTCTGTGAAGTTGCTTTGCAACAGAAAAAGTTAAGTCTTTCCCATGTGTTACTTTCATCTCCATTTCCTCAGAAGATGTCACAGGACCTGTCAACAAAGGAATAGCAAAGGCAGTATTATGACGGATTTCTCTAATCTTGTATTCTCTTTCTGGCAATAAATGATCAAATATTTTTGCACTGAGAGTATTGACAAATCGTGCACATCTGCTACCATAATAATGACCTGTAATTCAGGAAGCAAAAATGAGTCTGGTGATTGAGTGATAATGCCATCTGTTTATTGGGCCACCATTGCATGTCTTTTCCTGGGATTACAGAAGTGCTTATGAGCTTTTTTAGGAATGTGAAATGTTTTAAACTTACTGAGTGATTTTTTTTTTTTTTTAAATTGCCCAAACAAGAGAAGGGGGCATTTTACACTTCAAAATAATGATTTCCAGTAAATGTAAAAGCAGCTAATTAAATCTAAAGCATCCCCGTGATCATGGTTCTAGGATTGCAGTAGAAGACTTTTGGGAAGGGGCAGAGGGTTCCTAACCAGCATTCTGGTTATTCTACTTTGGTTGCCTCACACAAAATTCTGTAGTGGACATTAGTTCCATGAATAAGATGGGCATGTCTGGAAGCATACAGGGCTGCAGAACCACAGAAGCTATTCTAGTATAAGAATGCATATTCCTCAGTACTCAGGACAGGAATAACTGTAGGTATCTGCTCAGTGCTCTGAACACTGGATTTTCAGAGGGTACAACCCTCCTGATCAGTTGCAGGAACTCTTGTGAAGTCCAGGGCTGACCCTTGTAAGTCTTATCCAGAGATGATGTTCTTAGGCTAGATAAAGCTCTAAAAGGAGTTTTTCAGAGTGTCCTTTGGGATATTCTCTTTTAGTAGAGAGATTTATTCTCAGTCCTTTACTCTCAGACTGTCATTTATTCTCAGTCCTTTTTCTATACAGAGGTGTAACGAGGTATTCGTAATGTAATTTTTCGGTTTCTCTTCATGTATAAATACTCTCATCTATCCTAAAGGCAAAGTGCAAAGTTCATATGGGCTAGGAGGAGAAGAGACTGATGGTGATCCTTAAATCTTTGAGGACCACCACCAGATGGGATCCGGAGCTAGCATGGTAGAGCATTCGCTGGTGTTTGTTTCCATTTGACTGCTGAACTATTTTCAGTAACATGGTTGGAAACTTACTAAAACCAGTTGTCAGCCTTCATGGGACTTTGCCTATGATTATGAAATGACAGCTAGATGCAGGTCCTGAGTCAGATTTCACGATACCCCAGGTGTTTTATCTGGCTTAGTTTGTATTAATTTTTGTCCATCACAAATAATGTATTCAGTTTCTAACTCCACCTGGGTGTAGGCTTTTATGGGAGCTTCAGGTGTGACGCCCTGACCCTCCTGTAGGAACATGCATGTGAGGTCAGGGTATTTATGGACACCACTTTTCATCTGTTCTTCCCTCACCAGATGTGACAATAGGGCTGGAGGCGGGGAGTGCTCTAAAGTAACATTTGCCTTGGGAGGCAACAGAAGGGATGAGTGGAGAGTCCCAGTTTGGGCCTGGATCCGGGTTTGATTTAGGAGTGTGAATGGTTAGGAAATGTTGGGGATCTTTGGTTGCAGGTGTGGGGTGTGTAGTAATTCATAAAGGTAATTCTGGTCAGTAACTTGCCCATGGACAGAAAAAAGCCCAGAAAAATTTGTAAGTCACCCCTTAAACTAATAAAGTTTCTGAGAAGGGTAAATTTGTTTTGCAAAAAGGAAGTCATAAAGTAAGAAATTTCCTGCTCACTGAGGATAAAAACATCTCTGCTATATATATCCCCATTTGAAATGTATACCAAATCAACTTTACATAAAATGCTTGAACTTGGGGCTTTTAATGAACATTCAATTAAAAATACGTAGTCCTTGAATGATTTCAAGAGGCTAATGCTTTTCAAGGTCTCCAAGGACACAAATCTGAAAAGTCACCCAGGAAGATATGCTTGGATTAAATTTATGTGATAGTCGATGACTGAGTCAACATCAGCTTTGCCAAGTGTAAATCTCTCAGTTTTATTGGTGTTCTCATTTCCTCCGTGTTCGGAAGCATGTTCCTAAAGTACATAAAGAATATACAGATAGGGCTACAGGTGTCATCTCATACGCGTCTCCTGACATTCAAGGATACAGAGCAGCTACTCCGACAATAATTCTACTGGTGATTCATCCTTCATTTAGGACAGCTTTAAACCAAATTACTGTAGGGACTCTGTCTGGGTGCATTTTTTTATCTTATTGGGATTAGTAGATGTTTTTCCTTTGATTTTTCTGGGACCCAGCTCAGAACTTACATCTTTTGGAGGGCAGCTGACATAGGTTTCTTCCACATGAACAGGCATGTGCTACTTTGATTACAACAGCTGCTCTGCTTAAGGTCCTTGGAAGGTTCCCTTTGAACTGTGTTGGCACTTGAAATACTTCAACACCTTAGTGAGAGGTGTTGCTCTTAAAAAGAATAAACTCAGCCCTTGAGATGTAAAGTAACATGTGGATAACATTGTAGCACACAGAAGGATAATCTGTGAAAACAGATTGTCTACTTGCTGCCATCTCCCTATATTTTAGCACCAAGACCTCACTGATAGTACAACCTGGCTATACTCCATATGTGTATGTGCAGAGGGAAACCTCCTCCCTCACGACACCCTTGAGTCAGTAACACGGAGCTCCAACTGATTTCTGTGCTGCTGAATCAGGCCTCTAAAGTGGATCTCCTGTTCCCGTAGGAAGCACCGGTCACTGCTTCATCATAACCCTGCGCCGTGTAGACAGCCCTCCAGGTTTTGTCTGGAGAACGCTTTTGTGTGCCTTTGCGTGCACGCAGCAAAAAACAAGTGGCTTGTGAAGTGTTTTGGCAGAATGAACTGGCAGGACAGAGGTGCCCCTGCCATTAATACTGTTTTTAAACAAAGTATTTTACAATACTTTTGGGTATCTTGGTGATACTTCTATTCAAGGGCCAAAGTATGCTTTTAGCCTCAGCCCATTCTGTCAAAAAGGACCATCAGTGAGTGTAGGCCTAAGAATAACTCCTTCTTCGCTCCACGTATTTTGCTGTTTTCCTTCCCATTTTCCTTAAGGCAAGAATTGCAAACCATCACTTCATGCCGGCAGGCTGTTTTCCTCACTTCAAGCTAGCAAGACCGAAGTCACATGGAAAACGCCATTGCACTTCCCTTCTGACCTCTTTCCCAACGCTCTCTGCCCCTCCAGACATAATGCTTGCCAAGGAAGCAAAGCCCCAGCTGCCGCTGCTCAGGTGTAACACAGATGGACTCTGAAGAAGAAAAGTAGAGTGCAAACCCTGCATTTTGGGGTCCTTTTTTCTCTCATTCTATCTGAGAGACTTGGGCGGGTCACTGCATGTGTTAAAACACCAGGTCCATCAACTTACTTCATAGACGTCTGTGTTTTTCAAAGATATTTATAGGAGAAATAATACTTTTACCTACCATATGTCATTAATGTATTTGCTTCTTTCCTGTTGCTACGTTATATGCTTGTATTTAATTATGTACCTTCTTTCTCATAACTCACCCAATTCTTCTTCTTTTCTCCAGTAACACGTAAATGCTTCATGTATGGTGTATGTCTCTGGTGTCCTGTTGTATTTGATAAGTGAAAGGAGATAAGGGTTTATTGTATCTGTTCTTTCTTTCAAGATGTGCATGGTACCAATTTTGCAATAGTTTTTAAACTGCGATTGAAATAAATGAAATCTTCTGGAAAGAATCATCAGGGCTTACTACTAAATATCAGAATAAAAGCCATCCCATGCAGAGCAGGTTATATTTGGCATGCATGTACTGGCTAAGTAACATATCCGATTTGGCTCTTTGGTTCGGAAAGAGGATTAGCCAATGTCTGACAGCTATTTTTCTATTTGTGGAATATGATCTTATTCAGTTTTAAGGGGTCTTTTAGGGCATTGGCTTGTACCTGTGTAAAAAGGTTCAGCACAGTATATCATTAATAAAATAAAATCTCTACAGAGGAGATCACTTCTCAAAACATTTTTGTGGAATTTGGAAATTTTGGGGGGAAGCAAAGAAAATAAAACCTCCTCGCACATGTAAGTTGGTGCCCCCGGAAAGCATGTAGAGCATTGTGTTGTTTTCGTATCTCTTTGGATAGTGAATAGATGGCTGTTAGTCTTCTGTAGCCCCTGTATGAATATGACCATGAGCAACCTGTGCGCTCATGTTTACACGGTGACTCACAAATCCTTATCTTCTCTCTGAACGTTTTTTCTCTGTGTCAGTGTTTTGCTGCATGGCGAGCATATTTGTTTACTGAACCATGTGTATAGTAATATCATTTGTATTTAACACTGTCTTTATAACTGTTTGCGCTGCTAGCTGCTACACTGAAGCAACCATGCTGTTCTCAAGGCAGTCAACCCTTGATGATTTAGATGGACCAGACACTGTTCCTAAAACAAGTGAGCGCGCTCGACCTAGGCTTCGTAAAATGCAGAGCATGGATATGTCCTCCTCATCAGCTGACAGTGGCAGTATAGTGTCAAGGTGCTTAACTCATGCATGCTTTGTTCACCCCTTTATCCATACCATTATACTTGCTGCAGAGTACATAAATACGAGTTTTGCAGATATGTGGTGCACAGAGTGGTTTGCGTAGTTAATGGAAGCTTTCCTCCCTTCTGTGTTGTGGCATGATTCTGAGGCTCAATGTCAGGGTCATAATCTAAGGCTCTTTTGCCGTTTCACTTCTTATTCTGTGTTGAGTTGGGTTATCTTGAATTCATGTATTTTTCAAAGTTGTTCCATTACATTATACTGGCTGTCTAAAACCAGACTAAAGTCTGTATTTATTCAGCTAAAAAAGCCTGATTTTTAGAGTTACTCGGCTGATGGTTGTTCTTATTAAAACTGGAAGCTGGAAGTGAAGTTTCTCAGCTAATCAGTTATCCTAAATATGGACTTAGATGTCTAATTTTAGAAACTAAGATAGGCAAACGTTGGCCCTGCTCTTTGAATTTTTAGTTTTCCCCATATAGGAAAGATTGCTAAATATGTTTTGATTACTTAACCATTGATTTACAGTCTGTGAGGTGTTGGAATTAAGAAAGGCAAAATAGCTATGCAAAGATAGTGAATAATAGTAATATCCAGTGTAAGAGAGAACTGTTCAGAGCCGTTCACTCACTTTTTAGCAGGTAAAAAACAGGGTTTATATGACATTGGGAATCAGTGTGTCACCTAGTATTATATATATTAGGTGACATTTTATGGTGTACTACATCATTCTTTTTCAGTGTTTAAAGTTGGTTTACAAATTTTTGGTGTTGATCAGTTTTGAATTGATGGGATGTTATGGTTTTGTGCATTTTAACCAGGACGAATGCTACCATGAATCATCAAAACACACGTCCTAATAATAGCGTTAGACATTCTAATTAAAAGTCTGCTAGAAATAGTGATCTAACGTAGCCACAAGAAGTTTGGAAGCAGTGTAAAAGAAAAAGAAATGGAACTTAATTTTTAATTTTGGTAGGAGAGGATAGTGCCAGCTGGCTTTGCCAGTGCCAGTTTTCTTTAAAAGGTTATACTTTAGGTGAAAATATGACCCCATTCATTTCATAGGAACTATGTGGAATCTGGTATTGTCTCTGTTGGGCAGCAAGAACATGCAGCCAAGAAAAGACACTGAATTGATGCCTGTTGTCTAACCTATGGAGAAGCACTGGAATGTTGACTAAAAAGAGAGAGTTATGGTGAAGGGTAGGGGTGAAAAAAAAACTTGTGAGGGATGAAAAGGGTGAAAGCAAAGCCAAGAAAATATTTTTTAAATGATGGTGTCCAGATTCCCATCTGGAGTCATGAATTTACATCAGCTGAAACTGTTACAGAGCATTAAGAAAAGAAGTGATTATGAACATGCAATGCTGAGAATAAGCAAGGTGAACAAGCAGAGAACTGAACAGAGTGAATAAGAACAGTTGAATACGAAAATAGGTACATACAGAAGAAAGCCAAGTAAGGGAAAAATGAAGACTGTATTGAAGAACATAGGGCAATCTAAAGGTAAGCAAGATACCCTGTTGCTGGAACAGTTTTGTTATCTGGGTTGTATTTCTCCATGTTAGCTATTTACTTGTTTTTTTATTTGGAATCAGAGTTGATGTGTGTGTTCAGCTCATGTTCCAGTTGCATACTGTACAGTGGGTGTTAAAAGCATGTTTAGAAGGAACCCCATGGCCATGTATCCTTCACTATGGAGCATGCTTTACATAGATGTAACAGAAAGTCCCGATTCTGGTCAGAAAGTGTTTGAACTACTTTGAGAAAGTTAATGTAGTTTCTCTTGAATTATGTTGCCCTTTGCCGGTGTGAAAAGATAGTGAACCACTGTGAGTTCACTGGAAGCTCGTTCAGGGGGCAGATGGTCCATCTGTGTAAGGGGAGATCATGATGATATGTTTTCTACCACATTATATGAACTTTGAAGGCCTGGGAGTGCGGTGGGGCTTCTCAGCTGTCCGCGTCATTCTTTAGCAATTAACACACTTAGCTTGGTTATCTCTCTTTATCCGTCCCCGACAGTGAACCTACGCAGGTCACCATGCTCTATTCTCGTCAGGGGACGACAGAAACCATTGAGGAGGTAGAAGGGGAGCATGAAGAAGAAGGAGCTCATTCTGCATCAGGGCTGGAGGAAGAGGAAGTGGAAGATTATAGCCTGGGTTCAGAAGGAGCTGCGTATACTCCCGATACTGATGTGCCATTGTACTCCACTGTGGATAGCAACGCAGAAGCTCCACCTTCCTATAGCAAAGCTGTTAGCTTTGAACACCTTCCATTTGGATCCCCAGATGACTCAGCTGGTAAGAGCCTCATGATGGTGAGCCCAGACGACAGTCGGACAGACAAACTTCATGATACGATTCTCCCTCCATTGACGCACGAGCTAACGGCTAGTGAGCTGCTTCTGAACAAGTAAGGACCTTCAGCAGGGAAAAATTATTGGTCCCAGTCTGTGAAGTTTTGTCATTACTTGGTTTCCTTTGTCTCAGAACTAGCATACAGTTTGTGATCCAGACCTTGTGCTAAGTTTGATTTAAGGGAAGAAGCTCATTTCCTGCGCAGTTGTTCTAATTACAGATTTCTAAAATGATTCAAACTCACATTGGAAAGAATCTCCTCTTTCTCCCCAGATACCATAGTTAATTGTTCCAATTAGCATCGGATTTCTGTGCTGCAATTGTCATGGGGTGAAGGACTTTTCTAAATATTCCTCATGGAGAGGGTTTCTCTTCTTCAGGCAGCTGTGATTTCAAATAAGTTTCCTCCAGGGCTATCTGGGAAAATGTTTCTCCTTTAATTATTTTGGATTACTATAAGGGAAACTCTGACCTTTGGCAGAGTTTTTATTTAAGCCAGTAGGAACTGAGGGCTTTGTAGGGAATTCACCTTGCTAAATACTTTCATAAGGGATAGAATGTTCCCTCTTTGCCCCTCAGACACTGTGCTCAGTAGTACAACCAGCATTGAGGTGTGGGTGGTGCCCCTGCTCTTCTTCCTTTGCTTTCCGTCTCAGCTTGGGGACAGCTTCCCCAGATGCAAGAACAAAATCTTAAACCACAGAAATGCCTTTCAGCCTGACTGCATCTGGTGAGAGAGAGGCTTAGTAGATCTGACTTTGCAGGTGTAGTGTCTTTTCTTCTGTTTTTCCGTAATAATTTTTGCTTTCCAGTGAGATCTCTTCTCAGGCTAGGGCACTCTTTATGAAAAGCAAAGAGAATTGTGAATGTATGTCAAAGTCGTATAATGATTTCTTGCTGCCTTTTATATTTATTTGAGTTAGGTAAAGGGGAGAAGATTGGACACATCTAATGCTCAAGGGTATTTATTATGTTCTAAACTTATGTCACAGGACTGTTCATAACATATGTCTCCTGATGGGCCTCTGGAGTTTCTCCAAATTCCCACCTGTGTTGATAAATCAGATATGAATCCAGACAGGGCCACACCAGCATGGTGTGATTTACTTGATATATATTGGTTGGATAACTGTAGGAAAGTGGTGCTTGTAGAAGTTCTTGGGCCAGGACAACTCTCTGGGTAAACTAAAAAGCAGCAGAACAGTCATTCTAGTTACTTTGCCTGAAATTGTTTTCTGAGCTTAGAATCAGGCTATTTGATGATAGTACCAAATTCCATCTTTTTTTTTTTTCCCCATTGAACTCAGCAGCAGAATTTTATACTTTTTCAAACAGAAAAATAGTAGTGATTTAAGAGGCAGGTCTTGTGAAATTAATTTTCATTTCATTAACGGTACTTTGCTTCTCACAGGATGTTTCATGATGACGAGCTGGAGGAGTCAGAGAAGTTCTATGTTGGTCAGCCTCGAGTCTTGCTTCTTATTTATGCCTTGTACAATACGCTGGTGGCCCGGTCAGAAATGGTGTGCTATTTTGTGATCATCCTTAACCACATGGTCTCTGCTTCCATGATAACCCTGGTGCTTCCCATCCTTATATTTCTTTGGGCCATGCTGTCTGTTCCTCGGCCAAGCAAGCGTTTCTGGATGACAGCCATTGTCTACACTGAGGTATGCTGCTGTTTTTGCAACCCCCAGTCTAACACAGAAAGGTTAAATTGTAAGCTTTGCATAGTGTCTTTTCTGGTTTTGATCTCTTGGATCAGGGGCCTTTGGCCCTTCATATTAATATAAATATTTGCTAAAATCCTCAGCAATTTTCTGTGGTATGAAAAGGTCTTGTTTGCTTTTTCTTCATTGCAATGAGCAATGTCCTTCTTGGCATGTAAAGCAGTTATCACAAGAACAGACCATTTGCAAACAGAATTGGTAATCAAGAGACCGAATACACTGCTTGTGGTATTTCAGGTACCATTGAGCATCATCTGTTGGTAAATGTTGATTGACTTTATTACTGAGGAAATGTGAACTGTTGTTCCTCTGTAGCAATGAATATGCTTGTTTATCTTCTCATAAAACTGACAAAATAGTCGTATTTCTCCCCTCTTAATGTCACGAGGCTATTATAGCTGCCATGCTTATAAAAAACCTAAAGTGTGTTGTGTTTCTGAATAGGTGGCCATTGTCATCAAATACTTCTTCCAGTTTGGCTTCTTTCCTTGGAATAAATATGTGGATTACACGAAGGATAAACCTTACCATCCACCCAATATTATTGGCATTGAGAAGAAAGAGGGCTATGTGCACTATGATCTGGTTCAGCTCCTTGCTTTATTCTTCCACAGATCTATTTTAAAGGTAATCGGAGTTCAGGTAGTTTCTTATTTTATATTTAATTCTGGTTTAAAATTTTTTAGTCAGTCATGTGATGGAGGAAAGTCATTCATTTGCATATTAGGAAAAATTTCTGCACTGAAAGGGTTGTCAAGCACTCGAACAGGCTTCCCAGGAAGGTGGTTGAGTCACCATCCCTGGAGGTATTTAAAGGATGTGTAGATGTGGAACTTCTGTAGATGGGAAATGGTTTAGTGGTGGACTTGGCATTGTTAGGCTTGATGGTCTTAAAGGTCTTTTCCAACCTAAACGATTCTCTGATATCCCAACACAATGAATTTGTCTTGAATCATAGAATCGTCTTCTCCCTTGTGAACACATGACTGAACTTAGCGATTCCTGTGATAAATCTGAGGTTGAAATGCTCTCTTCTTCTTTTTCCACTAGTGCCATGGATTATGGGATGAAGATGAGAAAGGGGACAGCTCCAGTAATAAAGAGGATACCGATGATGACCTCTCTCTGACAGGAGGCAGGAGAGACTCTTCTGCCTCTTTGAAATCTGTCAATCTTGCGGCATCGGTGGAGTCCATCCATGTCCACTTCCCAGAGCAGCAGACTGCCATCAGGAGGAAGAGCTCTAGCAGCGTATCGCAGCTTTCGCACAGGTCCAGCTTCTCCTCACACAGATCTAAGAGAGGTAAATGTCATGGCATTTCTGGGATTTGAGGAGCAAACGTTCATTTCCCATTGGATCATCCTGCCGAAACCTTGTGCCAGTTGCTGTGGAGATCCCAGAGGCTACTGAATGCTGCTGCTGCCTCTCAGTGAGGAAACAGGATACAAATCAAAGTGTCTTCATGTTTGAACACGCTCCAAGCCTTCTTAAAGTTCAGAGAGCCGTACTTTGTGATTCACTATGTTTTTAAAATGACATTATCCAAAAGTTGGGAGAGGAATGCTCAGTGTGGCCCAGGTCCAGAATTTCTGGTTCAGCCTAATCTTCAACTAGAGGAAATGCAAAGCATATGTATGTTTTGTATCTACATGTGATGATTCTTGAAGTGAGAAAAAGTTTTGATTAGGTATCTTGAAACAGATTACCTCTCCTGTCTTGTAAAAAGGACAGGCTTACTCTAGCCTGAATGCATATATTACCAGTCGAGATGACTGAGTCAGACCAATCTAATACTTGCCTTTATCACTAGTCTTCTCTTTTTATAGTTTTTAATCAAGGTTTGATCTGGCAGCGATTAGACCTTTGCTGGATGGTCTGAAGATATTATCACAGCGGAAAAAAAGCATAAGAATTCATTTCAAAGCTTCCTTCAAGTGTGGGACTCAAGATACAGGATGGGAATCTCTAGATTTATTACTTTCTACGTTTTTTTAATTTAAACCTTGATTTTGAATTAGCTTCTCTTTCAAAAAAAAACCAGTACACGAAACAGCAGTCAGAAAGGAAGCAGTGTTTTAAGCATCAAGCAAAAATCTAGAAAAGAGCTTCTTATGGAAAAGTTTCGAGAACAAATGATCAAAGCCAAGGCCTTTACAATTAAAAAGTGAGCAATGTGAGGTGCTGTGTGGTTCGGGGGGGGAGGTTCCAAACAGTGAAGCAGTAAAACATCGTTTACTACTACTGTTAATACAAGGGAATGAATGAGTACGTACACAGTTCATTGTATTCAGGTGCTTTCACTCTAAATCCCACCAGCTGAACATTAGACAGATCAGCAGTTGTTCAAATAGCATCTGCCTGATTAAAAAGCTAAATATCCCACGTGAACTTGGTCAGCTATGTACATTTCTATGGAACAAATGCTAATACAGTGGTTTAAAAACATTGAGAACAAGGGGCTGGTGTCTGTGAGGGCTGTCAGAGTAGACCTTAGATATCTTTAGAAACCTAAGTCACATCACACCCAGACATCCTTTTCTTCAGTGCCAGTTACGGTGTTGTTAAATCACATTGCGGTCTGTGTTGTTTTAGGACTCTCCAGGTGTATGTGCCCATCAGACAGTTTTTCTACAACCTTATTCATCCAGACTACAGTGCGGTGACTGATGTGTATGTGCTGATGTTCCTCGCAGATACAGTGGACTTCATCATCATTGTGTTTGGATTTTGGGCCTTTGGGGTATGTCATAGAGGCATCTATTTTTAAATCCTTGGTGGGATTTACATGCTGTAGATGCAAAGTCTTACGTGAGTGTCCTCCTGCCTCAACCACTCTGTTATGTTTTTCTTTTCAGAAACATTCTGCAGCAGCAGATATCACCTCTTCATTATCAGAGGACCAGGTCCCAGAGGCATTTTTGGTGATGGTGCTCATTCAGTTTGGTACCATGGTGGTAGATCGAGCACTGTATCTCAAAAAGACTGTCATGGGAAAGGTCATCTTCCAGGTCATACTGGTTTTTGGAATACATTTCTGGATGTTCTTCATCTTGCCCGGAGTGACAGAAAGGTATAACCCTTATAATCACACAGTATGGGTTGAATACTGATGCTGTGCAAAGTTGTTTCTATTTAAAGTTGAGATGGTTATAGCTCAGCTTTGGAATCATAACCAGGTTTCTTCTTGGTCTCATTTCTAAGCAGAATGCTCGAGTGTCTTTTCACAGCAATAACTGTGGCCAACATAAGTTTGAGGAAGAATTAATTTTATAAGTATGTACAGAAATATTCACAACTTAGGCCAAAATTCAAGTGGTTGAAGAGAACTTGCTTGTAATTCAGTGATTAGAGCCCTCAGCTGAGACAATGTTGGTCTCTGATTCGGTTTCCTACTCTTAAGACTGCTGCACACTGATTTAGAAGAGCGAGTAGAAAATGTCTCTCTCAGAGTAACTTATAATTTAGCACTTTCCTGGAATGTGTGAACTGTGGATTTAAATCTTTGACTGAGGAATGTCTAAAGCCCATGTCTCTTCTGAAGCGCAGTTGTTCTCCTCCCCTGCTCCTACCACATGGCTGTGGAGGTGATGTGGCAGTGGTCACCTGCTGCATGAAATCACATGCCCGGTCAGGTTCACCCCCAAATCTGACATTTCTCATTGCATAGCTCAAGGCAGTTACCATCTCAGTCTGCATTGCAGAGGTGTTAACGTTCCTTCTCTCGTGGTTGGCTAACTCCCCTCTTACTTAGGACTTCAAATTGCCTTGAAGTATGTACCTCACACTGACAGGGAAATTGAGTGTGTCACCTGGGCACATTACACTTTGCTAGTAGTCAAGTTATTTTACTGGGAAAAAAACGAAATAGATGCACAGTGTAAAGAAAGGCTGGAAGGTCTCATTTCTCATCAAAAACACATGTCTATTTTCCTCATTACAGTAGCGATTGTGCCCCAACTTGATAAAGATTGCATTTTTCAAGTAGATTGCCTGTGCACTGTGCACAGAATTGATATGAAACTTACGGCTTTATTTGGTCACTTGAAAGGCAATAAAATTAGTTTTCCTTTTTGTGTGCTTTTATGAAGTTTATATCAAGTTGTTAATCTCAGATCTGCATCTGAACCCTCCTAAGTCAGGCTGATTCTTAGAAGCCCTTGCAAATTTCTTAATGAAAACAGTTTTGCGGGACATAATTGAATATACTGGACCTTGTTTGGCTCAGGAATCCTGTCTGTCATGAGACATCTCCTGCAGTTCCACCATGCTGCTGAACTGCAGTCAGAAGTGGCACATGTTCACCATGATGGTCAGGGGAATGGAGCATATGGCATGTGAGGACAGGTTGAGGGAACAGGGCTAGTTCAGTCGGGAGAAGAGAAAGTGAAGAGCTGTTTTCAACCACCTATTAAGAGGGCACTGAGGAGAAGCTAAGCTCTTTTCAGATAGGACAAGAGGCCACAAGTTGAAAATAAAGAGAAATTCCAGTTACATGTGATGAAAAATCTTTTCACCGTGACAGTAGTCCAACACTGGAGCAGGTCGCCCAGACAGGCTGTGGGATTTCCATCTTCAGAGGTAGTCAAAACTCAACTGGACAGGTCTCTGAACAATTTGGTGTAATTAGGCCTGATTCAAGCTGCGGAGGGTGAAAAAGGTGATCTTCAGAGGTCACTCCAACTTAATTTCCTGTATGATGAGTTCATGACCTTGGAGATGCCCCCATGAACACAAATAGCTATTAAAGCTGTCTAGATTCAGTCCAGATGTCAGCCTTCTGAAAAGCCAAGAACAGCAGTGTCTACCCAGGGCTCACAGAGGGATATGCTGCCCTGGGGGCTGTGGGCAGACTCTCCTGTGTTGAGCAGCAAAGCACTTCTAGCATCCAGAGGGAGAGGGCACTACCCAAAAGCCCTAACTCTTCAGGAAGTCTATTCCCAGTCTCTCCCCTGTGACCCTGAGGTGACAGCAGATGCTGTTCATACACTTTCTCATCCAGCATCTTTCAAATACTGAGAACAGCAGTGTCTACCCAGGGCTCACAGAGGGATATGCTGCCCTGGGGGCTGTGGGCAGACTCTCCTGTGTTGAGCAGCAAAGCACTTCTAGCATCCAGAGGGAGAGGGCACTACCCAAAAGCCCTAACTCTTCAGGAAGTCTATTCCCAGTCTCTCCCCTGTGACCCTGAGGTGACAGCAGATGCTGTTCATACACTTTCTCATCCAGCATCTTTCAAATACTGTCTTAACCTGCAATGAGGTCAGAAACCAAGGGCTTTTCAAAGGATCTCAGGAAAGAAAATGCCAGGAGCATGAAACATTTCAAGCTAATTTGGTCATACACATATACAAAGCTGATCATTTTCCCTTATCTGTCTTTTTCCATTACAGGAAATTTAGCCAGAACACAGTTGCCCAGCTCTGGTATTTCGTGAAATGTGTTTATTTTGGCTTATCAGCATATCAGATACGCTGCGGATATCCAACTCGTGTTCTTGGCAACTTCCTCACAAAGAGTTATAACTATGTCAACCTGTTCTTATTTCAAGGGTAAGTCTAGACCTGCTGCCCTCCTCCTTTCTTTTGTGAAGTAAGGATCTGTTATGATGAGATGCTGGGGTTATTCATGATTTCTCTTCACAGGCTGCTGGAAATAAGACAGCGAATTTTGCACAGCACACTCTATATATGCCATATGTCCCCTGTAGTCCACAAAAAATGAATTTCAGGAATGCAGATTTCAGAAAGACCAGTCTCCCACTCTGAATCCAGAAGCTGACATACCAGTCAGCCATTCAGGCTCCTGTGGCAGAGACATTTCTAACACTTCTAAGAAATCACCTTTGTGAACAGAAATAGGGGCTACACATTGTAGGTCATGTTACTTGCTCTGCAGTCCTAAAAAGCAGTAAGGCATCAAACCCCAAAGAGGACTTTGGAGCAGGTCTACAAGCTCTGCCTCAGGAGGTGAGAAGAATAAAGTGGAAGACAATACACAGGAGAACTGAGGAGAATCTGTGCATCAAACAATGTTTCCGTTGTGTATCTTTTGAGAAGTGCTGCACATTTGAAACTCTTCTGGACTTAGGAGTGTTAGTGCAACTAACAGGCACAGCGTCACCTCGGAGTGAAAGGTGGTGTTCAGGAGGCATACCCCACCCTACTGTTACCATGATGTTGTGATTAATCCAGTTCAAAGCACATACATACTCCACAGAAAAGCTGGAATAGTTTCAGCCTTTTTTCCCAGTATTTTCAGTATGGGCTTGTTGCATTCCAGTAGAAAAAGTTACAGAAGAAAGCTTTCTTCGCATGAAATAGTCTTTGTGACCTGGCCAAGCAGAAAAGTGTGGGACTACTAAAGGGAATGAAGCACTTGCAGCAGCTGATATATGCATGTTGGTTTCCTGTTAGCCCACCTACTTCTGCTGCTTAATCCCGAGTCATAACGCCCAGTTCCATACGCAGCTGAGCTCTGGCTGCCTACTGCAAAGAAGCCATGCACCGCTTGGTGTAAGGAGGTATAAACCAAATTCCCACCATCCTGTGGAAAAGATGTTCCTCTACTCTGCTCCCAAGTCAGAGGAATATGAGGATACAAAAAAGTCTCTCTTGTACCATTCTATTGGTGGCTCAATAAAGATGACTCGACATAATGATACAAGGCGTATTTATGGCCTGAGAAGGAGATCTAGAGGAACATGAGATATGGCAAAAGTTACCACCCCCAAAACATAAATACTAGCTGTGCAATCTCAGGATATGATTCTGTTTGTGTTTGCAAAATCTCCCATTAAACTATCTTTTAACATTGGCTTAATTCTCTCTCGCATCATATATAGACTTACTGTGCTCATTTAGTGTGATCCCCCCCCATTTCTGATGAGTTACCTGCTGTGGTCTCCCTTCAGGTTCCGTCTGGTTCCATTTTTGACTGAGCTGAGAGCAGTAATGGACTGGGTTTGGACTGATACCACTCTCAGTCTTTCCAGCTGGATCTGTGTTGAAGATATCTATGCTCATATATTCATCCTGAAGTGTTGGCGAGAGTCAGAAAAAGTAAGGAAGCCCCATTGGAATGATCCAGGCCTTCTCTCCCCCATGCAGAAATGAAGATAAATAAACACGAGTCCCTGAATAATTGGGAAATCCACCATAAAACAAGTTTGATAGAAGATACACCTGGTGTTTATGTTCAGAAATATTCAGACTGTTGGGTACTTTATGTTAGCTGGCAGTCAGCACACGTAAAGTTTCAAACGGCTTCTCTTTTGTGCCTAGCTGGTTTTTCCACCCTTAACGTGAACTCCACAAGCATGCTCCTGCTAGCTTAATTGCATGCCTGAGTTTCAAGGCTGGGGTTGAAAGTCCTGTTACTCACACAGGCTCGCTTTGTCCATAACAACTAAATGAGTAACCGCAGTAGCAGAAAAACTAGCTGAAGAGAAAGGTCAGCAGAAGGAAGAGCTCGTACCTCCACGGTGTAGGTCCCAGGGACAGCTGGTTCGTGTAATCGCAGAGGGAATCCAGCTGGCTTCTTTATCTCGGGAGAGTCCCCGCACATCCACAACTGAACTGCAGGCCAGATAAACCCACCATTTGTCTGACTGAAATTTCAGTCTTTTTTAATCATTTAAGCTTCAGTTCAAATTAAACTTGCAAATTCTGGATTCCTCCTAACCACTCTAAAGATTGCAACCATATGCTTGCTTATTTTGCCAATTTGAAAAAGAAATTAAGCATTCTTTTAAGAGTGACCCAACCAGTCAGAAATTGTACATCTGCAATGAGATGGCTGTATTTTTAAGTGTTACTGACGTATTTCTACTTTTATTATAATCCTGCTTCTTAATGGCAATTACTTTCCAAGTATGTCACTAGATTAACTCAGAGCTTAAGTGCACGCAAATCTTGTATATAGGCTTTTTCTGTGTGACTTTCATGTCTGCCACGAATGGAGTGTCATCCGAGGCTTCAGGAGTCAGAGAAATAATCCAGTTCCACATTGACTGTCCATCTTCCTGCATTTTTTTACACTGCAAGGTCACTCTGCATTCTGTAAAGCATAGATCTGACGTGGGAAGATTTCCATGTCTAAGCTAGCATGTGAGTGCTAATGCCATGTAGAAAAATAACTGCCCGTGGCTTTATGAGTGTTGTTCAAGGTACTTTGGTTCCCTCTGTCTCTCTCACATTGAGTGGTATGCCTAAGTTCTTGGACTGCTAGAGGCTCTCTGAGCTGTTCAGTAACATCATTAAAGGTGCCTGAACTAATCTCATACAGACAAGTAATATAGCCCTGGTGATCTTGATATGATACTTTAATGAAAACAGTATTCTATAGTGCAAGACAAATGCCTTGATACACTGCTTTTGAAAAGTAACTAATTTGTTTTAAATAGAGTATTGTATTACAAATTTAATATTCTCCTAGGGCTTTATGGATTCATGTTGTAAAGCAAGAACAATTTCCTGAAAGCCAGATTCCTGGCATGTGTTTGAGGTGCAGTGCAATACAATGCATCTTTATTTTGCACATGCAGTATGTGAAAGACAGGATCCTAAAAACCTAAAAGAGGATATACCAAAATAAATTACAGTGATGGTAAGGCATTTTAGAGGATGCTGAGACTATTAAAGTATTCAATCATGAGGCCAATAACAGAGGTCAGGAATTATGGACAAGGCAGAACAGATGTGCTCTATAATTGGCTTTGGAAAGAGAAGGGTAAAAGCAAAGTCACTTTTGGTCTGAGAAGCTAAGAAAGGGAAGGATGTTACATCAGCAGTGTCAAGACTTCAGGAATAGCAACAAAACTTTAAGTCATTTAAATGCAGTTGGTGTGGGATTCACTAGAAACAGATCGGATCAAGCCTGTGAGCAACTCCTAGAAATACTGAACGTGAGATGTGAAATGAGTGTGGAGGTAGTGCAGGATCAGAGAGTCCTACCGATGGCACATGTCAGTTACTGGCAAACAATTTTTTTCCCCCCTGAAATACAGTTTGCAGCCTTTCAAGCTCTGTGAGACAAATTCTTCCTTAAGGAGCTCTGTGATAATTTTTTTGAAGAACAGATACAAGAAAGCGGGCCATTTCCAGTATAGGTTTTTTTAACAAGTTGGTGTGTCACTGTTGGTGCTATTATTTTACGTTTGGTCCCTGTGAGTTCATGCTTGCACTCATTCAGAAAAAAAATTAGATTACCCTACCCAATTTTTTCCCTTCTTTATGGTTGTGAATTTTTTTCTATTTTTCAAACTCATTTTCAAAACTATTTTTCACACCAGACACACACTTGACATGGGTTCCTTTGGCACTATTCTCTGTCGTCAGTAAAAATTCAGTGTCTGTGCAGTTTGGCCTAAAATCTCAAAATAACGGCCTGACAATGGAGACCACAGATTACCACAGAAGATGGTAATCAATCAATATATATTTACCCATCAAATGATACTATCTCTGATAGGTGAGACATTACCATGTTGCTGTTTGCTTTTGCAGAGATATCCCCAACCAAGAGGCCAGAAGAAAAAGAAAGTTGTGAAGTATGGAATGGGTGGCATGATTATCGTCTTGCTGATTTGTATTGTCTGGTTCCCACTGCTCTTCATGTCTTTAATCAAATCTGTTGCAGGCATCACCAACAAGCCTCTAGATGTATCAATCACAATAACTCTAGGAGGTTATCAGGTAAAAAAGAAGAAAGACTAAAAGCAAACTCTGTTTTTGCACAGTATTTCCTTGTGCTATTTCTTATTCCCTTCATTGAATTGAACCCTTCTGCCTCATTCAAGAGATGAAGCAAGCTCCCACAAATGATCCCTTTTGGGTTTAAAAACATGTTAGTTTATCACTGATGTAAAATATCTTCATTTACAAATTAAAACCGGAACCTAATGGCAGTGGAATCTGAATAAATTATCCTACATCAGGTGTGCTCAGATAACTGCCTACAGGCCCACATGGTAAATATAATTGGAGGTAGCTTATTTCTTAGTGAAAATAACCACCTGCTGTTGAACTGAGTGTAATAATTGTCTTGGACTGTGATGGAGAGGATGCTCTACTGTGTGTGTAGCAGCTGATGTAAAGTGACAAGTGTATGTTCTTTTGTTTCCCAGCCTATTTTTACAATGAGTGCTCAACAGAGTCAACTCAAGGATTTGAATCAGACTGGTTTCAATGCGTTTCTGGGAAGCTATAGGGGTAACACTGTAAGTGAAATGTAGAATACCTCATTACTTAAAAATGTGTGCATGTTTCCTTGGAGGCCTTTTGTGAGTTTTGTTTGTGTGGTTACAAGTGGTCAGCAGCACTGGCGTCATTTGGAAGATGCTTCTGTAAACAGGGTTTGCATGAGTAAAGGTTCAGACAGATCATTTGACAGGACAAGGCTGGGTTATGGTGAGACAAGTTACTGTTACTTGGGACAACTTTGCACAACATCGTGGAAGACACAAACCCTGGTTGTCCTGTCACCTGAATAAAACCCTCCCCCCTAAATGACACAAAGCTCCAGAAGATGTGATGCTGTTGGTGTGCCGCCAGAACAAACGCTCTGTGGGGACACAACGGTGTTGGCACTTTTAAGCCCCGTGCTCCTTCCTGTAGCACACAAAGCTTTCACCTCCCAGTGAGGAGATGTGGTGCTGTCAAAAGAAAGTATGTATGGCCTAGGAAAGTTTTGATATTAAAATGTCAAAACATAAATATTTAAACATAGTCTCACTGTTTCATGGTGCAAGATGCACAAAGTTATCACAAATTTCTACAGGAAAAAACCCCCAATAATTAGTAGGAGCTGTTGAATGACTAAAGTAACTGGGTTTTGGTCTGACATAACTTTAAAAATAGTGCTTGCTTCTGGCCCATTCAAGAATGAACTTTTTTGATATTAGATCCTACCAAATAGCCCATGTATTACTGCAGAATATTATAATCTTGATCCACTTTGGAAGTTACCTGTTTCAAGCTGCCTTATTCTTTGCAGACATCTTCCTATGCAGAAATATGCTTAACAAAAGACAGAGTACAATTTTAAATTAAGTTTAAATAGACTATACAGAGCTTACCTGATGAACTTTCAGACTCACTTTGGCCTCTGCAGCCATCATTCTTCAAAGAGCAGTACCTTTGTTTTGCCTTCTTACCTCGGCTACACTTTGTTTATTCCCCTTCCCATCTAAAGCCCCAGTTGATACCTGTGGACAACAGCCAGTGCAAACCACTGCACTTACAATTAACCAGACATTTACAGTTCTGCCGGGCTAGGAAATGCGGCTCTGTGTCTTCTGAATATCACTGCACTGAAATATTCTTTTCCTCTTCTGCACTTGCAGGCTGCTTTGCAGTTTCTAGAGGGCTATGGAAAAGAAGATATAACTCTAGCAGATCTAGAGGGAAATTCAAACTCCTTATGGACCATCAGCCCTCCCAGCAGAGAGAAAATGATACAGGGACTGCTGGATTTTTCAGCAGAGTTCACTGTAGTTCTTTCATGGAGTATTCAAAGGTAATTAACATGGCTGTTATGAGGTCGATGGATCATTCACTCAGCAGAACAGTTCCACGCTGCGTTTTTGGTTTAGTTTTTCAGCAAATTCTATTGTACTGCAGAGGGGGAAAAAAAAGAGAAAAGAAAAGAAAAGTGGGAGAGAGAGAGAAAGAAGAGTGATCTTTGTTATCCATGAAAACATTTGTTTTCTGCAGTTCTCAGAAAATAAAGAGGTGGAGTCACTTCCAAATACATTATTTAAAAAGGCAACGTGGAATTTTCAGTGGGACTTGAGGGAAAGGGGGGAAGAGTAAGAAAATTTTAGCCAAGTTTAGATTGAGATGTCCAGTTAAACCACCCCAACCAACATCCCTGTTAGCATTTATGGCCACTGAATACTTAGACCCGGTTAAGACAGAAAAGCTATGAGGAAATAGAAACAGAAGCACTTGTTAAGCACTCTTATTAAGGGACTCTGGAACTGACACAAACTATTTTTTCAATACACATATACTCAGAGGCTTTGTTGTGCAAATAGCATAACAAAGGCACAGATGAAGTTTGTTGAGACCTTTATCTGTTTACTTGTGGTTGCTTTGGCCTCAGTGAACTCTTACTTTACAATGAAGTTTTTGCAAGAGGCAGCCTAGAATATAAGGTAGTTGCATGCAAGCTAGAACACACCCAGTCACCGAGGTGGTTTGTTGGCTACTGTCTGCCAGCTAGGATCCCTGTAGACTGCTGGATTAAACTGGAGTTAAGTCATCACTCCTTGGAAATTAAGTGTCTTTGCAGCCTCAGTATCTGTATACCTGTTTTGTTGGAAGTTGACACTGGCTTCCTAAAGCAATCTTCAACAAAAGACTGTGCACAAGAAGCAGGTCAGCTGAATCACTGTGGGATCTCTGAACATGCTGGGTCAGTCCTTCCACAGTGAAAATTAGGCTTGTAATGAATCTGCACCCTTAATTCAACTTTATTTGACACACACAAACACACACCCCCTTTATTTTCTTGGAAGCATACAGTATTAGCTAGTGAATTACATCACTCCATCATTTCTGAACCTTATATTAATTATTAGTACTGCTGCTCAGTTTGCCCATATGCTTGCATAACTACAAACATTCGCACACTAGTTGAAAGAGGCCTTTTTCACCGTCAAATTATGTCCTGTGCATTACATTGTGACTGTGAATGACTGAAAGTGATAGAGACTTACCACAATCACCTTCCACGTTTTCTCTGTAAAGGGAAACTGCTGTCTTTCATCTAGGCCAGGAGACTACAAGCAGCTGTAAGATGAGCCTTCTGTGTCACTCAGGCAGCATCCACCCTTTCTGACTTTGCACATCATCTGCCGGGGACACGTCACTGCAGCCCCCAGCAGCCCAGGAGCTGCCTCACCCAGCTGCTGCATCCAGACCCACCGCAGGGCATGGCACGTTGCAAAAGCCGATCCTGCCTACGCTGTGTCCTGCAGCTGGCGTGAAGGAAGACTCGGGGCAGGCATGGGGGTCCTATCAGCTTGTCAGCCACACGTTTCTGCAAGGCTGAGGCACAGTTTGGGGAAGCTGCAGCTGACTGCAGCATCCTTAGCTACCCTGGCACAGAATGTGGGATAGCGCAGATGGTCCTGTTGCCTAAAGCCAGAGCAGGTATTCTCCCTTGCCATTCACTTTTGACTGATGTAATGAGCAAAATCACATAATTCTGTTGCCGTTGTCCCAGAATGCATACGAAGGAATTGTCAGTTAGAAAAATACACCTTTAAGGCTGCTCTATGTCCTCCGTGGGGAAACGCACCATCTCGGGTACAGGTAGCATGAGGCTTGCTTGAGCAAAGACCGGGGTCGCTGGGGTCAGTGCAGTTAGACAGCTAGACCTGGCATTCAGCCAACTGTTGTTTAGGTTATGCTCTCATTGTAGGCTGACAGTGTCTCTTCCCTTGTACTTACAACAGAAATCTCACCCTTGGTGCCAAAGCCGAAATAGCATCAGATAAACTTACCTTTGTCCTACCAGAGAACACTAGAAAAGATATTGCTAAAATGATGTCTGGACAGCAGCTGGAAAAGGTGTAAGTTATTTTCTTTGCCTGTTTACTTTCAAACCTTCCCTTTTTAAACCTGATTTGCTAAGGAGGTCAGGCTTTTGCACCTGTGTTGTTTGTCTGTGCATCTATCCCCCTCTAATAAATTTGGTGCCTGGTTCACAAAGGCCAACAGCACTGAAGTCCTACAATAGTAACATTAAAGGTAAAAACTTACTTCCTGTGATAAATGTAGGCTGAGGAGACCATGCACACTGGAACACCACCAATAAGCATGGTGAATCTATTAGTTACTTTTCTTTGATTTATTGGATAAGCACAAGTTCATTACAGTATATTCAGAGTTAAACTCTCCTTTAAGTTACTTGAGTTCAGCATGATCTGAGGATGTTGTGTTGATGATTTTTTTGGTTCTAAATAACCATCCAGGCTGTATTTCTCATTGTTATTCTTGAATAGTGTTAGATTGGCAAGGAAGTGTTAAATCGCTGCGGTCAAAGGGTAACATCTGCAGTCGTTTCTGACATCAGTTCTTTTCCTGTAATGGAAATTCGCAAGGCAGAAAGAGCATGCTCTTCATATGGATATCGAATGTTATCCTATGGATATAGCCTTATAGCATTAACAGCATCGGTGCCTCCTTTCAGATTGGAAAGGAGTCCGGCTCTTCCTCCTCCGCCTGGTCCCTGGGGATTACTTTACAGCAGTAGTTTCTAAATACCGCTAAGCCAACACGTCATCCCTGAAGGCCACCTGATCTGATTTGTGGCCTCCAGAGTTGAAAAGTTAAAGCTGAAGCCAAGGGGGATAGTGAAAGCTCTGAGAGGTTCATCTCTTCGTAGGTGGAAATGAGATTTGTCGTTTTCTGCGTACAGCTATTTTTCTGCGCACAGCTATTTTTCAGCACCCACGCACACTTGTGCATCCAAAAAGAGTGCTGTTGCACATCTGATCATTGCATTTAAAAAATATTTTATGCCTCTTCTGCTTTTCTGCTGTGTGAAGATACAGAAATATTTCCTACGGTGATGTAGTGCCGAGGAGGGTAGAGTTTGCTATTTTGTGGGAAAAGGTAATTAATTTGTAATTCTCTCTCTCCAGGAGGCAAGCAGTAACATAGAAAATATACCTGCATTTGCCTGTGTTGCAATATTATTGTTGATTTAAGCTTTTTTTTACTTTGTCATAAAGGAAAAATAGTTGTTGCAGGTAGTAGCCATTTGACCACTTCAGCAGCGAGCTTGCTGCCACCACCTCTCCTGGGACAACTTAGCTGCTGTGTTCTTACCTATCTTTTGGGCCTGTTGGACCATTCAGGAGGATTTTAAATTGGCCACCTCTGTTCTTCCTCAGCCTGGTGTATGCAATGTAGCAAAGTGCCACAGGACTTCCCCGAGAGCTCCCCTTCCCTAGAATTTTTCAGTCATTTGAGGAAAAAAATAGGACAGTGTCTGTGCTTTTAATGAAATATCTCTCTCTCTCTGGATGCTGGTAATTTATTCCCACTTAAGATGATTTAATTTTGAGTCCAGTGGAAGAACTTTTACAAACCTCTTTCTTTTTAAGTTTGAAATCCTCCTACAAACTGCGAAAATATTTCTCAGTGAAGGGTTCTGGCAAAAGTTCTCACTCTTTTCAGGTGTTATTATTGAAACATCTTGCAATTCTGAAGTAATAAGTGTTCTCACCACATATTTTTCTAGCTACATATTTTTCTAGCTTGTTTACTACTGGTGATGAGTTGCCTTTCTTTGTGCTGCTTATATAGCTGACTATAAATGCAGCTTTGTTAAAGAAGGAGAACAAAATAGTAAGTCTACATTCCTTGCAAACACACATGCCCCAGGTGTGTGGGATTCATGGCGTGTGAATGGCGACATTATGGATGGAGCTCCCCGCTGACGTACTGACAGAACATAGTTAATAAATCCAGCTAATTTTCAGATGTGACATCTGAACTCTATAAAATCATAGCTTAAGCCAAGAATTACTGGGAACAGTGTATAGCTCTGTTAGGTATTTCTAAATTATTTTAGAGGTATAAAAATATGGAATATTTGCTTTCTCATTTTTTCCAGAACATTAGAGACGGTGTACCCATACTACATCAAGGCTCCTAGTGATTCTCTGGCAAAACCCATAAAGCAGCTATTGACAGGTATGTGTCCAGACCATGAAAAAGAGAGTATGGTTGAAAGAAGTGCAACACAGCCCTCACACCTGCACATTCACGGAGCTGTTATGGGGCACCTCAGGTTGAAATGCACTTACAGTGGTTTCTACCTGTGAGCTGTGCCTGTAAGCTTGGGGAGAGAGGAGGTAACACAGTATAAGGTCTAAAATGCATCTGGATGTATTTTAGCTTTGTATTTAATAGTGAGGACCCAAAGGATGAAGTCCAGCTCCTTTCCTTCAAGTCTGCTTTCAGGAACTGCTTTCCCTTTGTGTTCTGAGGAAGCGATGACAAGTTTCACTTCTCCACATCTCCCTGCTGCCTTACTGCTAACAGTCAGTAGTACTGCATGTCTGCAAATGTAGCTCCTCAGCTTAAGTAATGACACTGAATTATTTTTTTCTTAGCTACTCCTTCTATATAGGCTACAAAGAATCCACTTTAGATAAATTGTTAGATTTCGGACTGCTGTTACCCAGCCAGAGTGCTGACAGGTACAGGCATACAGGATACATGCATGCACATACACATATATGCCTGTGAAAAACTTGTTGGGTTGGAAGAGTAGGAACAGAAAAAAAAGAAAAAAGGGAGCTGTGCTCTTTTCAACGTCCGCTTCCGCAAGGACCACGCACTGGTGGGACAAGTTTTCGCCTTTGACGCTGCACCCTGGCCTGGCTTCGAGTTTGAGTTGAAGCTCTTCGCCGAATACCCCTGTGGCTCTGGCAGCATCTACGGTGGCGTGCTGGGCCTGGCAAAGTAGATGTTCCAGGGCTGCCTGCCGGCACCCAGCAAAGCCATCTCCTCCGGTCACAAGTACCTGGAGTACGAGAAGCACCGGGGCAGCGGTCACTGGCATCTACTGGGTGAACTCTTCACCAAAGAGCCACTCACCGCCACGCGAAGCCTTGCCGCAGCAGCACCCACCCCTGCTGCCGCGTCACCGCCGCAAAGCTTCGCTGGAGCCGGATGAACTGCCGCCGCAGCAGCAGCACCCGCTGGGCAAAGCTGAGGATCCACCTGTGACCCCATCGCCTGTCGGAGGATCTGGCGTCACCAGCACTGTGCTGCAGGTTGTGCCGACAGCAGTTGGAGGACACCCACTGTGTACAGTGCCCCTCGGTGTCAGCCCACCGGTTCTGCTTCCCCTGTGCCCGCCGCGCCGTCCAGGCACGGGGCGCCGGCGGAGAGGTGCACTGCCCCCCTGGCCAGGTCCAGCCTCCCCTGGGCTTTCGTGCAGGGAGAGGTCAGCGCCATCTCGGCCGGGGACGTGCACATCTGTGAAGTCTTTATCTAAGAACACTTTGCTCAACAGATTTGCTGCTCAGGAGGAGGAGGAGTACTATGTAGTACTTTACTATTCAAGGTTCAGTGAGCATGATTAGATTAACTGGGAAAAATAATTCTTGAGGCAGAACCTAGCTCTGTGAGTAGCAGTAAATTACGAGTACTCCACTGTCATTAGTCAGATCCTGACCTAAAGAACTCTTTAGGAAAACCCCTAAACCCCTAAAGGGCTGTGATGTATACACCGCTGATGTACATTCCCCAGAAACCTGTTCACCTCCTGTCTGTGTGATCAGTATGCACAGTAGGATAGCACGCTTTTCTTCATTTAAAAGAATAACATCTTTTATACCAAGACAGAAATGATTTACCGTGATAGTTTGACATACAGAAGCTGACCCCTGTCCCTTCAGGTTAAATATATTCCTTTAGGCCTACAATGCAGACATGCTGACTGTCATTCATACTTGGCCTGAAAGTACTGAAATGATTTGACAGTTGTACACAAGAAAATGTAGATGATATGGAATATTTTATTTGTCTAATGCACATTCAGATGAGATTTGCAGAATGAATACCACAGAACTCTAGATATTATACTTCTGTACAGAAAAAAATGTAAAATGGGTTTTAGGAGAATTGTAACGAACCTTTGCTCCTACATTGCTCAGTCATTTTATCATGCAGATGTTTGAAGTATCTGACTCAAAACAGTTAGACCTTTGCAATTCTTGTTATATACATTACCATTTCTTTTTTTTCCATAGACTGCAGATGGGAAAACATTACGGTTTCCCTGGTCAAAAATGTATCCGATGAGGGAGTGCGGGAGTGGTGGGTTTTGAATCAGCTTGGAAAAAGATACAAAACGTCTGAAGAGAGTCTTGAACTCTTCATATTCAGCGATAAAGTCAGTCCACCAAGCCTTGGATTCTTGGCTGGTTATGGGTAAGAAGGAATCTTTACATAAAATTAAAATAATGTCGATAAGAGAGCAGTAGAGGTGACTTTCTTTGCTGGTTTTGAGGTTTTATGTCCTTTGTTGTTGTTGCAGTGTTTGAAGATTACAACATTTTGAAAAGGGGGGTTGTGTGATTTTCAAATTCATGTCTATTAATATTATCTATAGAAGGCTTTATATTTCTAAGGAGTGGGATAAGCCTTGATACCTGCTCCCGGTGGGAAAAAAGGCAGAAGCACTCTTTGCACTGGTTTCCTATTGAAGTCAAATCATTCATAAAGACGTTAGTTTAGCTACAGGTCAAGTTCTACCCAAACTGTGCTGAGTTTTGGCGACCTTCCCAACCTCGTAGCCAGGACCATGGGTGTGAAACAGCTATGAAATACATCTCAACAGGCAGAGGAAGGCAGGAGATGGTGCCTTCCCAGGAGAAATGCCCTTCTGGCATGACTTTGGAGAACTCCTCATAGGAGAATTGTCAGGGGAGGAAAGGCAAACGTTAGTCTGTCACCAGTTGTGCGTACTTTAATAAAAATACTAGATATGAAACCTGACAGATCATTTGCCTTTAGCAGCCAGCAGTTGTCAGATTTCCCACTGTGACTTCCAAGCTGTACCAGACAGGACATGAGACCATCATCGACTGGGGTTAAACCATTTAAGTCAGCAGCCTCAGCTGTTTATGTTCCCAGATTTCTGTGGTGTTTGAAGAGCTCTTATTTTCCTTCATCCTGTAGCACAGCAGAAACAAGATCCTAATTAGAAATTAATGTTCACTGAGCTGACAGGCTACACTTAGCCGTGTAGGTGAGCTCCCTCACTCTTGGCTGACCCTTTTTCAGAGCATGATTTTGAACTCTTTGCTTTCTTGCTTTTCAGCATCATGGGACTGTACGCCTCGGTTGTCCTGGTGATAGGGAAGTTCGTCCGTGAATTTTTCAGTGGGATCTCTCACTCCATCATGTTTGAGGAGTTACCCAATGTAGACCGAATCTTGAAGTTGTGTACTGACATTTTCTTAGTGCGAGAGACTGGAGAACTGGAACTAGAAGAAGACCTGTATGCCAAACTAATATTCCTGTATCGCTCACCAGAGACTATGATCAAGTGGACTAGGGAAAAAACTAATTGATCTGTTTGGTGTCACACTGCGAATCAAGTTGATTTCCTCTGAATTTTAAAGGAAACAAACAAACAAACAAAAAGCACAACATTCTCTTAAGAGCTAAGCCTTTTATAGTTAGGTAGCAATGATTTTTCACTGAAGGAGTCCTGGAAGCTACGGCCTTAGGAATCCATGCTGCCTTTCAAATTAAGGATCAACAGTGAAGAAGGTTGGATGATTTGTTGTTTTTAATGTGCCACTCCTCTACAATCTGGAGACTGCTTTGTAATTTAATCAGCAAAAAGTTTGCATCTCTGTCTGGCTAATTTAATTTTCCAGACGATCATTACAACTGAAAGAGAAAAGAAAGGAGAGAACCCACAGATGACTCCAGTGTACCTTCTTAACCCTTTCTGGAGCCATACAGATTGGATTGTGCAATATGCTGTTGTACATCACTGACTTTCAAGCTACAGGAATGGGACGCTGACTAGCCTTCAGGACACCCAAGACCCAGGGCCGCAGCGGGAACTGAAGACATTCTAGCCATACCCATTTGCAGAAAAGCAGAGGTTCTGATGTACAAAGGACACTGTGGACAAGCCTCTGTTAGCAAAAAGAAAACAAGTAACACTCTCTTTAAATGCCTTATTTTATTTGTACAGTCATAGAAGACATTTCCACCAAACAACAATGACTTTTCTCAGGAAAAAAAGAAGAAGCAACTGAAACTTGACGCTTGGTCAAGGTTAACTGATGGCTAGAATAATTGTGGTGAATTATTGGGGTGTTCTGCTGGGCCATTCTCTTCAGAGTTACTGCTTTCCATTAGATGAGAAAAGAAAGTTAATTCAACCACCTAAGGAGCTACTTCATTTCTTATAACCCTTTAAAGACTGAATAGTGTGTGCTTCTCTGCTCCCCAAGACATGCTTTTTCCCATTTCGATGATTTAAGGCAAATGTTGTTTTGCTGTTTGCTGATATTCTTCTTCCAGTGTTTCAGGTATACGAAAATGTTTACATATTCCAAGTCACATTTTTACATCCGAGACGGGTTTTTTTTAAGTTCCCCCATATAGACATACATATGAGCTTGAAAAATGGCCTCTTTCTTAAATTACTATTATTAGTGACAGAAATGGCTCATTAGAGAACATTGTAGCATGAAAATTTACAAGTGCAAAGTAGGTTTCCTTCCATGTTAAAAAAAAAAAAGCATTGAGAAAAAGAAATCATTGAGTGGGTAGGGTATGTTAAAAAGGTATACTGTGTAGTTTTGATTCAGTAACGACTTAAAATAAAGCACATGTTGCAAAGTCATTTTAGAAGTATTTTTTCCTCTGCCTTTTTACATGAAATGGGAAAAGTTTGACATTCTTCTAACTCTGTGACAAATAAATCTCTTTCTTGTAGTTAGCTGCTATTTATTATATGAATGATGAGTTAATCACCGGAAAGAAACTAATACAACATAATTTGCTGGCACATTTTACTGCAGAACTTGATAAAACAGCACAACTAAATGAAGTTGCGACATACTCTGCTGAGTGCTTCCATGACAAATGCTGTCACGTCCATTCTATACTGTGAAAACTAACATCTTGAGCACCGTGAAGTGCTCAGAATAAAAATCACTTCATCGTATTGTAACAATAAAATCATTTGGTGACTGGAACTCACTGGAAGACAACATGATTTCCTCCAAAGCGTAATGGAAAAGTGGCTGCTCACACAGCCAGGCAACATTCCCCAGTGGAGAGTTTTGCTCCTTTTCTTCCATAAGACCTGTGAATGACCATCAAAACGTAACGGGCAGCCCTGACGTGGGATCCTACAGGGATGCTGAAATGTCCTTTGTGGTTAGGTGGATCCTCGCCTGGGTGTTCAGTGATTTTAAGGAGAACAATACTGGAAGGAGAAGTATGAAGGGTGTCGTGTGTTTTTGAAGCACCAGCCAGCAGAACCGTGCTGGCCACAGTTGGTCCTGGCTCCCTTCCTGGTTCCTTCTCTTTAACAGGCACTTCCTTTCTGGTGAGAAAAATCTCTCTGCAGAACGAGCTGTACAGTTATTTGGGCTTTGCAGAAATGTGCTGCTCTTTCTTTCATGGATTGATCAAACTTTGAAAATAAAAGGATTCTTCTGTTGGTTTTATATTTAATTTTTTCAAACAGTGGAACAGATGACAGGGACGGGATAGCAAACTAGAGCAGGTGAAAAGTCTACGGCCAGTGACCGTCCTTTGGGACCAACCGTCCAGGTAAAGTCAGACTGGCAGCCAGTTTCCAGTGACATCCTTTAGGGAATCAGTACCGGGGGCCAGTGCCATCTCATGTCTTTGTTAACACCCTGGAGGACAAGGCAGAGTGCCCTTTTCAGCACGGCCACACTGGATCTGCATCTGGGGAGGTTTGTGACAATGTGTATCAACTGCCCTCCTGAGGCGTGGGGTGGGCAGTTGTTACAGGGGGGGCAGGACTTAAGATGCTGAAGCTGCCAGGTTCTTCATGACGTCCAACCAGGCAGACCGACCCCAGGCAGCGGTGCAGGCTGGGTAGGTGGCTAGGGAACAGCTTTACGATAAAAGGAGGCAGGGCAGGGGTGGCTGTTGTGTGTGTCTCAGTGGAGTGCCCTTGAGGCCAAGAAAACCAGCAGCATACTGGGCTGCAGTTCCAAAGTCAAGGTGATTTATGAGTCCCCTCCCTTCAGCGCTTGCGAGACCGCGTCCTGAGAGCCGCATGCAGGTTTGGGGTCTCCAGTGCGAGACAAGTGGGTCTGGCGGAGGGCTGGAGGACACAGTGTACGAGGAGGGGCCGAGGGAGCTGGGCTTGTTCAGCCCTACAAAGGAGAAGTCCAAGGGGAGAGCAGATTGGTGTCTGCAGCAACTTAACAGTGAGGTACGGAGAAGGTGGAGCCAAGCTCTGCAGAGCTGCGCTATGATAGATCGTGGGGCAGCAGACACAAGTTGCAACAAGGGGGGCTCTGATGAAATAAAAGGAAAATTATTTTCACCATGAGAGCAGTCAAACACTGGAGCACATTCCCAGAGAAGCTGTGGGGTCTTCAGCCTCAGGGGGTTTCAAAACTTGACTGCACAGGCCCCAAGCAACCTGTTGTAACTGGCCATCCTTTGCGTGGGAGGTTTGACCTGAAGCTTCCTGAGGCCCCTTACAACCTGAATTATGCCACGACTTTAGGATTCTGCCGGAGACGCTGTAGCTGACCAAAGACTGTGTTGGCGGCTGTAACAACCACCTCCAAGATGTCATTTAGTTTTACAGAAACACTTGTACCTACAGACATATCTTGGTAAGCCCCTGTGTCCTATTTTTTGGAGCTGAGCGCTGCCAGGGAAAGTTCCTTTTTTCCCCTCTTCCGCCCTTGTAATCAAGAAATTATGGCTCACAAAATGATAACATAAGGTCTTCCCTATGCAAATGACTGAATTGGATGGATGGGATTGAATGACTTCTTAGAAGGTTACCAGCTCAGACTTACATGACACAGATCCTTGTGGTTATTTTTCCAGGTTTTAGGACTCCTTCCTGATTTGCTCTATACACAGCAGCAATTCAAGCTTAGGTAAAAAAAGAAGAAATGGCCTTAAAATCAGTTTTGTTTTACAAGACTCAGTGGTTTTTTTTACTTTCCTTACAGGATTTGGTATTTTCATGTTTCCAAAGAAGCTGCAGGTTTAGAGCTGCGCCTGGGGAGGTTTAGGCTGGACATTAGGAAGCATTTCTTTACCGAGCAGGTGGTCAAACACCAGAACAGGCTGTCAGTGTTCAAGAGGCATCTGGACAATGCCCCTAAGAACATGCTTTAACTTTTGGTCAGCCCTGGATTGGTACAGGACTAGATGGTCATTGTAGGTCCCCTCCAACTGAAATAGTCTGTTTTATTCTATTAGTCATGGTCAGCAATAACAAATTTCATGTCTGTGGCATGATCACAAAAGGCAATTTTTCCAACCTAGCCCACAGCTTCTGTGAAAAGAAACTGAAAGATGGGTTCTTTGTGAGGCTGAACTATGCTGAGAGTCCACCAAACACACCCTTGCACCATGGAGAGTCAGAGAGCTGAACCTAGGCTTTTCTGGCCGTCGGCACTGTTGGAGGAAGACAGACTTCAGCGTAAGATCACTTTGCTCAGGGGCTTGTCCGGTTGTGGTCTGGTCTCCAAAGATGGCAATGTCACAACCCCTCTGGTCTGTCCCAGTGCTTAACCACCCTCAGGATGACCAGAGCTTTTCCCCGTTATCCATTTGGATCTTCTTGCAGCTTTGTAGCATGGGAACTTGTCCTTTCGGCTCAAGAAGTCACTGTGTGTGTGTAAAGTATCCATCAAACAGGGTCTGCAGCCCTTCAGCTCTGCTGCCCTCGCCAGAGGACCACTCTGGAAGTGGCCTGGCCACCAGGCACTTGTCAGACGCCTTGGCCCAGCAGGCTGGCGAGCAGGTACCCACGGCTGTCAGGCCAGACTGAAGGAGAGATTTGCAAAATGCAAATCACCTTATGGTTACCACCACACGTTTGCAGCACTGTGGTGAATACAACCAGCCTGATGCACACATTTGCCAGAGTACAGTTCCTGTGTTTAGCTGGCAGGAGCGTTGCTTTCCAGGTGCTGGCAGAGGACATGCTGATTCCGCTGTGCTTCTTCAGGAAATGGGGAAGCACATGGCCTCTTTCAAGGTCCAAGATGGAGAACCAGGGATGGAGGAAGGAGGCCAAGTCTGATGAGACCTAATGCTGGCTCCCTTTGAGTTCTTCACAAATTTGGTGAACACTCATCCCAAGAAGTGTTTGGAGCATTTCCTGAGCTCTTGGCCATGACCTTTATGCAGGAGTTTCACTTTATGTGAGATCCAGGAGGCCATAAAGGGATTTTAGTTGATTCCTGCGGTGCGCTCTCCAAAATGCTTGAGCTCCCAGAGGAGCTGCTGCTGCCTGGAAAGCAGCCAGCGGCTCGTTTCAGTAAATGGCACCGAGCTGCTGCGTCAGGACCACAGCAACCACCCGACCCCGCTGCTCTTGGGCAGATCAGCCCGCTCCCTTACATGAAACAAGGTGCCAAAGGGTAGGAGGGGTTGTCCCTGGGGTCTGCTCCCAGCAGGTGCTTGCAGCTTCCGCACACCTTTGCCATACGCCACGCACTGTGGCTGCTGTCTTGGTACCCCATGTCTTGATCCCCCTACACAGCAGCCAGTGTCTGAAGAGGAAGAAAGCCGTAATTCTTTGCGAACTGTTACCACACCAAGATGCGCCCAGTTACCATTCTCCCTTGCAGTTAAATAAATAAATCCCAACGGACCCCTCGGCAGTTTCTGCCGTAGCTTCACTCCCGCGTGGGAAAAGGGCATGGAGCTGAGTGGCCAAGGGAAAATCCTGAGCACCGGAGCTGAACGCTGCTTTCTGTTTCCCCACCTTCCCACAAACTCACTGTTTAAACTCAAGCTGCTGCTCTGTTTTTACCCCGTTTTTCTGGTGTGGTAAAAGGTGAAGTGATATTTTGCCTCCACGCAAGCAAAGTGGTAAAAGGCCCCCAGGGTTGTCAGCACCGCGTTGACAGAAAACACTTTCTCATGCTGCCCCTCTCCTAGCAAACCCAGGTGGTTCCTGCAGCCTCAAGCACTAAATTGAAGATGATCCAGCTTTCTGTAGCCTCAGGTTTGGCAGCCCTGACTCGCTCACACTGCTGAGCTTTCACTTTTCCACTGCATTGTGGAAAACGCGTGTCGGCTACAACAGTTCTTACAGCAGCCGTGCGGCAGTGGTGAGCATGCCCCTGCATTTCCCTCAGTGACCCCTGTTGTTGAACACGGGGTCCAGGACATTTAGTCCCGTCCAGCCAACCTGTGCAACACCGCACTCACAGGCAAAACTGAACAGGGACACCCGTGTGAAGCCTGTGGGCATTTTACCACCCAGTTGTAAGGTGACAGGGAGCTGACTGTGAATTCCGTCAAGATTTTCTGCTGTTTCAAATAGATCGGTGTTTTTCAGAGATGAGGAAAAGAGCATGGCCAAGGACGTGATGTCATATTTATTGAAGTTTCAGTCATATCCCATTTCCAGAATTTATCTGGTACCACCGTTTAAAGAGACACCACTTAAAGCGCTCACATGTTAGCAGGCAGTGAATGCTGAGGATGCAGAACGGATTTCCCAGGTCCCATGGCAAGGACCCACCGCCTGCAGCCACAGTCACAAGCCAACTTGGACTTCAGCTTCAAGAGATGCCTCCATAGCAGCTCGTGTTCACAGTAAAAGCCAAGAGATTCACCACAAAGTTAGGCTGTGGGGCTGAGCCCTGGGAAAAAGCCGTGTCTTCCTCAGGACTGACAGCCTGACCCTGTGCCAGTGCTGGGCAGGGAGGGGTGGGGGATGAGGCAGAGGCAAGGCTGGGGCAGGAGCACCTCCCAGGCATGGCATTGTCTCCGTTCACATGCCTCTGCATCGTAACATGTCAGCATGAGGGCTGTGACACCAGTGCCTTCGGAGAGAAACAGGAGTTTCCATGAATTGTCTCATTTTAATTTGATTTCCAGTGGAAAAAAAAAGGAAAAAAGCTTTACTTATCAAAGGATTTTTCTTAAGGAATGTGGGATTGAATTTCATAGTAGGAGCAATGGCTAGGCAGGCTTCTCCAGGCAAAAGCTAAGCCTGCATTCCCAAGACATGGTTTAGATTGAAATGTACCTAAAATGTTGCCTTTAAATTGGCCACTCTTTTAGCCATTGCCAGAGACAAAACAAAACCCACAACTTTTTACTTTTTTCCTTTACTATAAGATAGCAGAATCACCACCAGCATTTGTTCCCCCGGACCACAGGGAACAGAAAAACCTGCTGGCTTTCTTTCCCAGCCCATCGATGTATTCATCCCCTCGTTACACCCATGGATGGTCCTGACATAAGGTCAGAAACCAGGAGGAGAAGCAGATTTCCGTGGCAGTATGTTTTCCTCAGCTCTATTTAGAAACCAGCCTGTGCTCACACACACAGGGTTGGTTGGTTAAGTCAGGGCAAGGACGGCTGCTCTGACAACACAGGCGGCGGATTAACACCAGGCGTCCCCAAAATCCCACTCAGGTGTGTGACAAGGCAAAGCGTTCAACTCCCGCTGTTTCTGTAATCGTGGCATTTGCGGGTTTCCCTGACTCGCCAAACTATGCTGTGAGAGTAGAACTGCTGCTGCCCTGCATGGCACCGGGCCATATTTAAAGTGTGCCTACCCTGGGTGCATATGGGCTCTTCCGGATCATTTTTTGTTGCTTCTTTCTTGAGAGGGAGGAAAAGGGAGGAAATCTACTGCTTCATTAAAAACTTGGGGAAAGCAATAACAAAGCAACCTGTGGGCGGGCAACAGGAAAGGCAGATTTCCCGTTAAGGGGCCAAGGGAGCAGAAGCTACGAGGGCAGTACAACCCTGCCCCACTGTGCTGAAGGGCTTCTGCTACAGGTTTTTGTTAGGGCCCATTAAGAATTAAGGTGGACACTTGGGAAAGTAGAAAGAGAGCTGGAGGAAAAACAATATTCAGAATCATCCAGTGAGACTCCTACGACTGAAGGAACTCCTTCAATCCTATGTTTCGAGTTGATAAAGTTCATGGTATGAGAAATCATTCACAACGTACCTTCGAGATTTGCCTGAGGGTTGTGCCGCATGAGTGGAAAGCCATGGAATCGGTCACCAAACACCTCTCCTTGCCTCTCCTGGCCTGACAGGCACCTCCCAAGGCCAGTGCCACTGACTGCTATTTAGAACTGTTATTAAACCAGAAATCTAATGGAAATAATATTTTGCTACATTTTGCTACGGAGAAGACTAGTTGGACAATGACTGATGCCCAGGGCACCTGCAGACTTCCCTCTCTCAAGAATAACTGGGGGGCTATTCACTTATGAAGGAAACCATCTTTCTCCCTCCTCAATATGCAGAAATGTTCTATATGTTTGCAACCAGAAAAATCCATGAAATGAAAAGCCCAACCCTGTCCATGTCCAGGCTCTGCAGTCACCAGGTCATGAGCCCAAGCCAGGGTCAGTTATTTAAAGGGACACACACCACACACAGAGCTCAGAGGTATAAGACCATCTCTTCCTGCCTCCCCTCACGGGTAGCATCATGTGTAGTCCTTTCATTTCTTTGTCCTGCTCCTTTCCCATTGCCTTTGGCACCGCTAGGTATGGGGTACCACAAGTGAAGGCATGAGCATCTCCCGCTAGCATAAAGCTCTTGGTGCTGTGGTTGCAACCCAGACTGCCTTCAAAGGCTTTGATGATCGTTTTTCAGAGGGAATCTGGTCTGACTGTGAGGAATCTGACACTTTCACAGGGCCTGAGGCATCCCAACTGCACCGGGGTGCATGCTGCTGCATCGCTGGATGCCAGCTACTGCCTGCGACGCAACCTTGGCATCTGGTCTTGTATGTTGAGGCACCAGCAGTCTGTACACAAAACACACATACATGGACATTGCGTGTGTGTGTCTTCTTTTTCAGTTGCACAGGACTGCCATATTAGTTCTCATTAATATTTCAAGCCGCTGCCTTCTGTAGCCCGTGCTGGGATGGGAGAGGGAGCTGCCAGCAGACACAGACGGCTCATGATGACGTGACCATCAGACTCCCGTAACAAACATTCAGGGAAAGCACATTTTTAATGTTGCGGCAGCAAGAGTGAGGTAATGCAGTAAAATATTAATGAACTCTTTCAGCTGACATCTCTAAATACATGGGAGAGGCTAAACCTTGGAGGTCAAGACAGCGTATTAATTCTTCCAGCTATAAAATCTCCCTTATTTTACCAATAAGGATGAGCTCCAGATACTTAATACAGCACCATTTAACCTGGCCTGCAACAAGGCAAAGAGGATATGCAAAAGTGCGTTCATTTGGTTTTATTCTCAGCCCAGAGCTCACCATCATCTGAGCACAAACATGGCGCTCATTACTGATGACTTTAATCATGAGCATCAGAAATACCAATGAAACTGCTTTTGGCTTTGTTATTCAAAGGGGAAGGAAAAAAAAAAAAGAGAGAAAACAGATGGAGCAACAAATAGATGAGAAAAACACCTCAAGGAATGCTTCTATCTACCAATTTTTTGCTGGCCAAATAAACAAAGTATATTACTTAAGTCTGCTTCAAAGGGGCACCTCAAGGACAAGAACTGTCACTTTTGCATGGCTTCACTCTGCTCGCTCTCTTGTGCCTAATGAGAACAACGTGGCTTTTACTGCTGGGCTGCCTGTCCCTTGTCATCATCTCACATGTGTCAGCTCTCAGACCCCCTTCACTGCCCCTTAAAAGTCCACAGGAGCTCACAGCTGCCAGGGCCCTGCTCCAGAGCCCTCAACACCAGCGAGCTCAGCCTCCTCCCCAGTGCTTCCAGCCCATCTCCAGCCCCGACCATCCCCCCACAAAGGGAGGCTTCCGCTCCTGCACTAGCACGAGGCACCGGGAGAGACCAAGCAAAGGTTCTCCTTTGAAATGGCACTGTTGTACCCCCACCCTAGCAAAAGACACTGTGAAAAAACTGAGGAAAACTAACAGAGCAAAAGGTACAGCCTTGCAAAACAAGATGACTGAAGGTCATTTGTGTGAGCAAGCAGACGAAATGCATTTCAGATGGCTTTTTGAATCATCCTTTTTGATGTTTATCTATCATCTGAGCTATTTCTTATGCAGTACTCAGCCCATCTGGTAATTAGCTCATGATGTGTGGATTTAAAACATATCCTTAGTACTTCGTTGATGAAGTAATATTTCTCCTGCTTGTTTTGCCTAGACAGACTCCACAGCCATTCCTCTAGTGCTGTGGGATTTATGTAACTACTTCAACTACTTTCAGCTAAAAAAAAAAAAAGTATTGGTGGTCTTGGGCAGGGTCCAAATGACAGGGCGGGCACTGGTCTCCACCAGGCTTCCTGACAGATGCCGACTGCTGTGCTGCTGCAGCAGACGAGAGATGCTCAGAACACAACCCTTGGAATTCTCTTTTCCCCTGCTCCAGCCAGCCCTTCCCTTTTCAGCTGATGGAGCTCTCCTCCCAGAGACCTCCAGGGAGATGTTCCCTATGCTGAGCACTTACTCAAGGTGTCCTAGGCAGCAGCTGGACGCACCAACCAAAGTGGCCAGCCCCAACTAGAGGGTGCAACCTTCTGCTGAGCTTTGTAGGGAACACCTCTGAACTGTCTGTCCTGACTGTAGCTTGGGGAAGCCAACTTCAAGGTCTGCAATCTGAGGTAGAGTCCTTTTTTTCCTGTGGCCAGGCTTGCTGATACCCATGCACTGAGCTCCAGCTCCTTGATGTGAAAAAAGAGCAAGCCATGTGGAGCAGTGAAGATGGCATCTGCCCAGACAGCTGCCGCTGAGCAGTATCTTGGAGCATCTCCTTGCAGCTCAGCACAGCTCGCTGAGGTTTCCTTCACTTCTCATGGAAGGGTGAGCTATGGGAGAAAGGATGAAGGGACTTGGGGCAGCAGGCTGACTACACCACAAACCTGAAAGGGGGTAGGCATATTCTAGGGCTTTGTGACTCAGGTAAAGAGCTTTTCTACCTTGCAGGTCAGGAGCTGAATGAGTGCAATGAAACAGGCAGGGGAAATAAATAGCTTCTTGAAAAGGGCTCTGTAGTTGACATACTCATTTTGAAGTTTGTCCTTCCTAGGCATGCCTTGGCTCCCATCAGAACTATTCATCATGTAAACAGTTGTAAGCCTTCGTTTACTACAACACTTCATCTTTTAATACTAGTATAGGTCACATGGGCAAGAAAAGACAATTAATTTACTTGCATTTGGGACTGCAGTTCAACACAGTATCTGCAAGAAGAAACACACACACACACACATATTCTGCCAGTCAAGAGAGCATTGGGCAGCAGCACAGATCATAACTACACATAGCAACAGGTGGGGAAGCTGACCCGTGAGAGCCCACATCTCTGGTACAAGGGAACAAACTGCCCTAAAGACAACATGGGAGGGAGCCTTTTCTTCCCCTCTGTGTGTGCCTGGGTGTGACAAGGACAAACCTTCCTCTCTCCCTCAACCTGCGTGCAGGCTGTTGTTTGCTCTCAGGGAAAAGTATTTGAAGGAATATGGATAATCTCCAAGGCAGAATATGCACAAGAACAACAGTAAGATAAAACGCTCAGAAATGAAAATGAAGTTATTAAATATTTTTCATAAGACCAAACAATTTTCTTCTTCCTTTAGACAAATGTTTTAATAAGGTTATGAAAACAAGGCAAAAAAACCCTCCCAACCAGCAAACAAAAAACCAAGCGCCATACTCAAACATATGCTGAAGAAAGAAGAACAGTGATTTAACACTTCTGCTCATACTCCCTATAAGGCTGAGGGCAAAGCAGGCTGCCAGCTCCTCCGTGCTCTGAACCGGGTCATCTCTCTCCACTGACCACGCAAGGAGCCCAAGTGCTCAACAAGGGAGCTAAACGATAAAAAGTTGTGTACGTGAATACCCTCACCCAAATACAGTTCTCAGACCTGCTAGTTTTAGACATCTGGTGCAGCTTTCCCTTATATTCTCATTGTCCAAGCTAAAGGTAAACACTCAGCAACATGCGATTTCACTCATCTCAAATCACGTTGGCATCATTACTTGGATACTATGGCAACAGGTAATATGGAAAAATGACGCAAGGGACCGACCAGACATGAGGGATTGTTAAAGAAAAACTAACAGCTTTAATTCTGAGAAAAAATCAAATGCAACCACTGGTGTTTACAGAAATGTGTTTTCTGTTTCAGCTGGCAACACCTATTTCCAAAAGCCTTCCTCCTATGCTGTTACAAATCCATCTGGAAGGTTTGCAAAGCAGGGAGGTTAGCCAGCTCCCCGTACACTGCAGCTTGCTGCTGACTATGGACTGAAGCTTTTCTTTCTTTTGTTTTCCTTTTTCCTTCCCATCAGTTTTCCCAACCTGTGCTTAAGAAACCTATCGAGATGGATCAAAATAGATCAAGGACTGCTGTACCTAATCAACGGCACGGTTTGGCTGCATTTCATCAAGATTCAGACACTGTGAGTCAGCCTGAGCCAACACTCTTGCTTATGACTTTCAAAAACCTGTTTCCCCTGGACTATAGTTGAATTCAACCAAGAGATGAAAACCTCAATATTTTTTGCACGTATAACCCCTAACTCACATAAGCCCCATAATAAAGAGGCAGAAGTAAAGAGGAAATTGGAGAGGCAAGAGCTTTGGGGAGGTTGAGATGGGGGATGCCTATTGAAGTGGCAAAGGCAGCTGCCCAAACACAGAGCTCACACGGACTCTGGGCTGCACGTGTCCTGTCCCAACCCTACGGATGCTATGCATGAAAGCAGGCTGTACAGCTTTGCTGTGGCAGCAAGCATCACCGTCACAACGGCACCGAGAGTGATGGAGCACAGACCTCTGTCCAGGTGCACTTGTCCTTGAGACAGGCAGACACTGCCAGAGACAGGCTGTGGGACGGGGACATGGGTTCCCCTTCTCCACCATCCCAGTTGGTATAGTTTAATGACATCACCTAAAGAAGGAAAAATAAACCTTGGCAATTCACTTTTTTTTTCCTTTTCTTGCAATAAAAATGTGTGCTACATTTAAGCAAGGCTTGGCAAAAAGTTTTTCACTTGTATAGTTAGATTCCAAGCCATGTAGGGGAAGATTTGGTCCTTCACGCTGTTTAAAAAGCCACACATGCATATGTTGTTGACATAACAATTAAGGCATTTACTTGCAGGTGTTTATAGCCTCATTCGATTTATATGTCTAATGGAATAGTCAGATTGAGAAATTAGACTCACAAAAGTCAAAAAGCCTGGAGTGTGGATTCCCAAAGCAGCTGTAACTTAGATCCCACTTTCATGTAAAACCAGGAGAGAAGTGGTTCAGCTGTCATGAGCAGTACAAGTCACGATTTCTTCTTCTTCTTCTTTTTTTTTTTTTAAGTAGACTCTTTCTTCCAGTGGAATAGGAATTGAACTCCAAACCACATCGGATTATTTCTGTTTCTGGAAAGCACCCCTAGACCTCCACCCTCTCTCACAAACAGGTTGCCAACCATCAAACAAGTGGAGTTGAACTTCCAGTACCTGCTGCACAAGCCCATCCACCCTACACAGGGCCACCTTCTGCAACCACAGCTGCAGAGAAACAGATTAAAAAAGAATCAAAAGCCACACTGAGCTGTTGTAGTCAGTCAGTAGGCTGTTTCTACTGGTACACCTGGTCCTCCATCACACACACTTCCTGAGAAACATCCACACCAGGAGAAAACCCGACCTCTACAGAAGGGGTGTCTATGAGACATGACTGTACTGCTCCTATTAATAACATCATAAAGCGTAAAAGCTGACCCCTTCCAGCAGTGATTACTAACGAAAGTTTCCAGATGGTTACTATCAAGATTTAGGACCATTCAAATCCATAGGAAAGGTTTATGCTGATCAACCCAGGGGTCTAAAACAGGAGTCTCCCCCTTCTACCCAAGATACCCCTCCTCCTGCACACTCTCCTTCCACTTCTGGCACTCCCCAGGCTGCTCACTGGGATCCAGCCTGTGGGACAAACCTACATTTAGTGCTGTTTCCTGACCCAAGATCTAGTCTCTGGAAGCAATATAAAACATTAAAGAGTGTCAGGAAACAAGTAAGAGAAGGCAGAGGGAGCTGGGGTGGTTAAAGGCAGAGCTGGCTGCCGTCTTCAGCTGCCAAGTAAGTGGCTGTAGAGAGGATGGAGCCAGACTCTTCTTCAATATGCACCGTGACTGGGCAGAAGGCACAGACACAAGTTGCAACAGGAGACTCCATTACATATGAGAATTTTCCTTTTTTTTTTTACCACGAGGGATGTGAAAGTCTTGTGGGATCTCTGTCCTTAGGGACATTGAAGGCTCAGCCAGATAGCCCCGAGCAAGCTGATGCAGCTACAAGCCTGGCCCTGCCTGGAGAGGAGCTTCCCCTGGGCCCTCCAGAGGTTCCTCCCAACCCAAACTGATCCTGTGGTCCTTTCTTCTGGGTCCCACCTTGTGCTCTGACAGTTCTGAGTCCAGCATCTTGCTGTGAAACGATGCTATGTAATTTCTTGCTCCCTGAATGCATCTGACTCTGTTTTCAAAGACACCCGCAAGACACTATCTTCTTGCTCCATCTCCTGGGGAAGTGTTATTTCTTCAAACTTTATTCCTGCAGAGCGTGCTGGTTGAACTTCGGATGTTTCTTTTTCTTTTTAAATCTGTCCAGGTGCTGATTACAGCTGATAAAATGGCAGAGGGTGGTTTTCAACAGGAGTTACAGTTCTGTCAAAAACAACGTTCGGGTGAAGCTTTACTACTGATGAAATTCTTCAGAACTCAACAACTAAACCAGATGCTGCAGCCCACTCCCCCAAAGTTTTACAGCCACTGCTCTTTCTGACAGTCTTTGCATGCCTCCCCCTTCCTTTCCATGCCCTGAGTGAATATTGGCTTGGAGGGTAGGAGGTGAAAAGAGGGAGGGGGAAAAAGTTATTTTTGGCTTTCAACTTT
>NW_010246629.1:51737-75240 GCF_000690775.1 Eurypyga helias
TCGAAGCTGCGCGTCTCACCCCAGGTCAGAACAAAACCAGTTCTGACATTGCAGAGACATTCCTTCATGAGACCCAAGTTGTCCAGCTGCCAGTTGGTAGCAATAACATCCCAAAGCACTAACCCACTCGGGGATGCAAGCTGGTAAAATTCAGGCGTGGAGCACCTAGGGATACAGACCGCTTATAAACCCACTGGATGCTTAAGCCCACATTCATCTCTGAGGCAAAATTCCCTCGACGGGAGCTTTCCTTGACTTGAAAGGGCTGAGCTCAGAGTCCTTGCCCCGTGCAGGGCAGCAGTCTAGACATGACGGCGTGGGCGGGCGAGGGGGGAGGCGGCGAAGAGGCTGGCAGGTCAGGAACTGCCTTGCGCTTCCTTCCAACCCTCCAGCCATCCCTCCATACTGCCACAGCATCGTGAAGCATCGACCCTCCTGGGCCTGGGATCATCCTTATCGAAATGTTTCGCCAACCCGTGAGACACTGCATTACTACACAAAACACGTGAGCCTCCTCAACTAGACACTGAGTTTTATGGAGGTCGAATGAAGTAGAATTGTCTAGCCAACATAATTGAACAGCTCATCAAGAATTGCCTTCTCTCTTCCCACCTTCAGTATCAGCAGTGCCTGCTAAAAGCAAGATCGAGACTCTTAGAAAACTCTTTGGGGGCTTTTATGGCACTAATTCTCAACATATTGTTTAAAAGCTTGAAGTTTGCTTACACAAAGTACCTAACAGAGGTGCAAGCCCCAGAACAGAAGTGGGTTTTAGGGAACAGGTTCATGACATAATTTCTCAGGGCTTTTTGTTTTTAATTTAGTTTTTAATCTTCTTTTCAAACAGAGCCACTCAAGTTAACTGAATTATCACATATGCCTCTCCGGACACCATTCAGCACCTAATCAAGTGGTAGGATTATAAGTATCACGTGTTGTGGCAGCAGCTGAGACTCCATCATCGAAGGTTAGATTGTCTTTACAGCTTTGCACCAGCGGGATAAAGAAATTGCACCAGGAAGGCAGGGATTTCATTGCACGAGGCAAACACCACGCAGAATTAAAGTTTACAGAAAATGTCAGTTATGTGACTCACGCAAAAAACGCATCCTTTTTGGGCTGGTTCTTCAGTAACACAAGGCAGAAGTGACCTCCGAGCTGCTGGATTACAAGTAAAATGACAAGGTAAAATTACAGGGTAAGCAGATCCCTGCTTAGGTAAAGCTGTCTGGCTCTCGCTGGGAGGCAGACCCAGCCTCTCCAAACTCCCTGAGATCAACCTTCGTAATTGAACGTGCAGGAGACGCTGTAGGAAAACAGAGGGAAAAGAGGGGATATGGATTTTACTTGTGCTGGCTAACTCTTTAGAAATAACCTTGATAGAAGAATTAAATGTAATTTAGAGAGGGAAACGTATTACTTATGGATGTATTGCAATAAGCAGGGAAAAAGTGGATACTTCTTCAGCCTCCTGGAGATAGGCAACTCCCCAAAAGAGGAATGAGCTGTAGCAGGGAAAGTAGACATTGCTGGATTATGTGTTTGTTTATTTTTAATTGGATCTCAGAGATCATAAAGAGATCATCCAGCTGAGCTGGAACCCACTCCCGGGATTTCTCGGAGCTTAACAAAAAGGCTGCAACTGAAAAGAGAAGCCTAGATCCCTCTTTTTGGCCAAGGTTCTTGCCAGGGCTAGTAGAGGGAGTTGCCCATTCTCCTGGCCTGTTTAACTGCCGGGCTTAATTCCAGAGCCAACAAGCTTGTTTGGCAGAGTCTCTCTGTCCTCACCACTAGAAAATCCTTTGTTTATTTGCAGCTGCCATGCCCTGAGTAAGATAAACCAGATCAGTAAGACTTATGTGAATGTGAAATAGCAGAGCTAGTCTTAGCTAAAGCCAACTGAAAGGGTCAGCCCAATGCCTACAGGAAGTGGCTGGCATCGTCTTCTAAGGCAAAGAGAAGGAAAGTGATTGAAGCACCAGCCAGACCTTTCTCTGAACTGCACAAATCAGTGGGAGCATGAGGCAGATGCACACACAGAAGGAAAGGCAAGGAAAGGATGGAGGCCTGGTATCAGCTAGGACCAGAAGGCAATGGCACAAACACGTACGTGAAAGGCAACGGTTGTAGATTTGACAACGTTACAAAGAGGCATAGTTTTTGATGTCATATACAAGCTCATCTGAAGAAGGTACATTGTACAGTCCTGTAATTGATATTATTTCATTGAGTTGCAGCCCATGAACTTCTATTTTTTGGATCTCTCTCCTCAGTCGTGTACAGCTTTGACCCTACATTTGCACATTCCAGCAGCTGTTCTATTTTCTTTAGCATTCAGCCTTCTTCAGCTTTCATCACAATGATCTCTAATCTGTTTCAGAGCTGATCTGGCAAAGAAATCCACATTGAAAAACTGCATCCAACAGCTCCCTAAAGTCTGCAGGTCTTATGAGTCTGGAGGACTTCCAGCCCTCTCCCAGGGACTCCCCAGCTCACGCTCAAAGAAGTTTCAGACAATTGGGCTGACTTTAAATAAAATTTAACTCCCTAGTTCCCTAGGGGTTGGAATAAAGAGGGAAAAATTACATATAAATTTAGGTATATGAATAATTATACAATACAGAGAGAAGAGCTTTGGGTGGCTAGTGGAATTTGCTGCTGTCAGGGCAGGATGGCAGATCCCAGCTCAGCTGTGGCCACAAGCACCTTGCTGGCCTCAAGGTCCTTATGACAAACCCATAACATTTCTTGTAGGAACTTTGTTTTCTCAGATAAACTGGGGGAGCGGGGGAGGTGGAACAGAGCTGGCACTGCACATTTGAGTCTCACTTCTGAGGGAAGAAGTGTTAACAGCAGCCTTAATTAAGACGAAAGGCAACAATATGCTTCCCCTCCATATAGTCTCATTCGTAGCAAAGTCTGAAACTAGGCAATCTCTCCCACTAGATATTGCACGTAGTCACCAGGCAAGAACACAGAGATTCACAGCCATGTAGTACAGCTTCGGAAAACACATCTACAGCTTACTCATGTGCACAGTGTGGCATCCTGCAGCATATTTGAGTGACGCCGCATTAAAGAATTGCTGTATCTGCTAGTGCAATGCATACATTTGTACCTATCACATATGTTCAATATATATTGCATATAGGCAGTGTAGAGATTTGTTACCTTGGTAGGTTTATACTATGATTGTTTTTTCAGCAACAGCAGCAATTTAAGTAATTTGTGATTTAAAAACCCCAAATTTAAAAAAAAAAATAACCAACCAAAAAAAAAACCCCTAAACTCAACAAGCCTCTGATGTTCCCTCAAGTGAGATTGCTTAGGGAATATTTAAGAGTATAGTTGATGGGCTGAGTTTACTTGGTAGCTGGTATCTTTTATTAGGAGAATCCCAAACACGAGTGTTTTAGAGCAGTCCCCTGGCTCCAGTGACTCATGTCAGCAGTGCGAGGCATCAGCCAACAGCTGATTCCACCCAATCAGCAAAGCAAGATCCGGGTAACGCACTGAAAGACTGCAAGCTGACAGAGTCCCACATTTCCCACCTTTTCCAGAAACTGTAATTATCACAGACACACACAGATCACTCGTCCTTCATATGAAAGATTCAGTCTCCAGGGTCAACTCCACAAGCCTGCACATAGCCATCTCTGCCTGAAGTCCCCAGCCCTACAGCTTCTGGTGGCCCCGAAGTAGTAACAAGGGCTCTGTCAAAAGACAAGTTTCAAGGTTCCCGTCATACCAGAGACAGACTTGTTCCCCTTCTTCTCTGGCCGATAGTGCAGACATCAGCTACTGAGCTGTGCCGTGCAAGGTGATGTGGCCTCCACCCAGGATGGTTCAGCCCCACTGTGATCCAGCTGGAGAGCCATGAGACCTTCACAACCAGACACAAGCAAGCTCAGTGCAGTCTTGGACCAAGCCGGCACAACAGCCAGCTTTCCAGTTGGCCTCAGGTTTAACAGGAGGCACTGCAGCTGCACGAAAGGGATTGCTTGCTGAGTAAAAGAATATGATGCTTAGATTAAAAGAAGTCAGTTGAAGCCGGGCGATGAAGCCAGGCTGTGCAACCATGAGAAGCTGGGGAACAGCTCAGAACTGACGGACTTCAGGTCTCTTTTCACAAGCGTGTTGGCTGTGCACAACACAGGATGAAAGATCGCTTGGTTGCAAACATCACTGCAAATGGTAACTTCAGCAGAGGGTGCTGCAGTGTTCTTGGTCACATCATAACCAAGACTGCTGTTAACACTTCTTCCCTCAGAGGAAAACAGAAAAAAACGCCAGCTTTGTTACTTTAAATTAATGCAGAACTACAAACCACATCCAGACAGTGACAACACACATATCAAAATCATATTGAAATGCAGGAATTTGTCATCCGACATCAATTCATGCAGAAACATTAGCTTTTAATTTTTACAATAACAGGCATTAATGACTTACATCTTCAGGTTCAAAAACCTAGAACAAGTGATAAATAACACCACCTCAAATAATATGAGCCTGTTACTCTTGAGAACAAAGCACATCAATTTAGCTTCCTATATAAAATTAGTATCTACATGCACTGTAGCCCTCGCCTCTAACAAATGTCTGAAGATGCTCCTACAATGAGTGGAAAAGGCTTCTTTCATTACAAGACACATTAATGACGTTAGCATATACTGCTATTATTAAGGGGCTGGTGCAGGGATGTTATGTTACAAAATAGAAAATAAAAATATTTAAGTAGGTGAAAACTTAAATTTCCACCTTCACGATACATTTGACTACTCCAAAGTCTCATTTAACTTTGGTAAGGACACCATCAGCTTGGAGATAGAGGTCTAGCCTTTAAAATAATAATAAAAAAAGCAGTAGCTACACTCACAAAATATGCTGAACATCCTGGACAAGAAGGAAGGCAGTGAAAGAATATAAGCCTGCTGACAGCAATCGGCGCAAAGGCAGCTTCACATGACTCATGTAATCAGTAAGATTTAAAGATCAGTAGTGTAACTGAGATTTAAGATGATCTGTGAACATCCAAAGCGATGCTTAACTGCACCCTGTACCTCCAGTCACATGAGCAAACTCTTTCATGCAAGTAAACCAAAGTACTTTAAAGGATTCCCTTCCACCTCAAAGCAATTCTCCAGACACTATATGGCTATGAAATACTTTTAGAGCAAAATCTTGTTGAGTGTTGCTAAGTGCGAAGGTATCACAGGGCCCTCTTGGGACTCCTCTCCGCAGTAAAATTTAAATGTCTATTTTTCCTGTTAGTGGTGTGTCTGCAGCATTAGCATTGCAGTTCGGATCTGAAGCGCAGGACTGAGGGCGGCTTCCCAAGCACCTTCCTCTTACCAAACTCTGATTCGTGTTACGGGCTGGTTTTGTAGCACGTGAACTGAAGCTCTTCCGTATGAAGCTAATGCAGAGAGGATGCACTGCAGGCACACACTTAATGTGCTATAACCACCTATAAAGCGATTCAGTCCATGGGACCAGATTTCTTTTGCCTTCAACCCTTTTTTTCTCTGGAGAGGAGGTGTGACAGGGTTAGGCATGGAGAAGTACAGAAGATCCACAGGACCAGGCTAGATCAAACCACATGTATCAATGCTAGGACCAACGGTTTCTTCCTACTGACACATCCTTACTGCCCCATCCTGTTCACACAGATGGGCAGGAAGGAATAGGAGTCCTTGGTGGTTATTTAAGAACATTGTTTCCTCTAAGCAAAAGGTTGAAATGATGCTCCAGCTCCAGCTTTTGGCTTTCTGCACATTTTCTGTTCTCTGGTTCTTGCTCCCTTCATCCCCACTGCCTCTATTTTCTCTCCTGAAGTCTACCACAGGGTTTTACAGATCACCAACACACCGATGGGCCAGCTGACTGAGGTTGGGCAGGCCCACTGTCCTTTCCTTATAGGAGAGTCCCACAGTGCCCCTCCTAGTGGTGTAACACACCTGAAGGAAGGCACTCTCTAGCTTCCCCTGAAATCAGGGTTTCCTTTAGTTTCGTGTAAGATTTATTTTGTTCAGGCTCAGGACCTATAATTTTTAAACTTGTCTTCTTAAGCCCTGGAGAGCAACAATACAGGGGTGTCTGTGCTGGTCTTGGCTGGGATAGAGTTAATTTTTTCCCAGTAGCTAGTGTGAGGCTGTGTTTTGGATTTGTGCTGAGAAGAATGTTGACAACGTACTGACGTTTTTCATTGTTGCCAAGCAATGTTTATATTAAACTAAGGACTTTTTCAGTTTCTCACACTGCCTCTGTTCTCCCAGATTTTTCTTTACAAGAAGCTGGGAGAAGGCAGAGCCCTGACAGCTGACCAAACCAAGCAAAGGGACATTTCATGCCATAAAACATCATACTTGGTATATAAGCTGGGGGAGGCACAATTGTTGCTTGGGGACAGGTGGCGAGTGGTCATACCTTCCCCCTCTCCCCCTTTTTTCCTTTTTTTCCCTTTTTCATTACGTATTATTATTATTACTACTATTTGCGTCATGTAGTAGTAGTACTACTTTATTTCATTTTTAATTATTAAACTGTCTTTACCTCAGCCCATGAGTTCTCTTATCTTATTCCTCTGATTCTTTCCCCCATCCCAGGGGGGAAGGGGAAAGGTGAGCAAGAGGCTGCGTGGTGCTTAGCTGCTGACTAGGGCTAAGCCACGACGGTGTCAAAACTTGTGCCTTCACCAGGGACCCAGAGAGAGCATTAAATGCTTTGCTAACCCCTCAGCCTACAAATCTGTTGGCCTCAGGACCAAATCCATTCGCTCTCCCAACAACCAGCAACACTAGGTCAAAATACATCGATAAATCACACTCAGAGTCAAGTCAGATTCCCTGAGAAACATGAATTCTAGAAAGGAAGAAAACTCTCTTCAAGCTCTCATGGCTGGAATACTTCATGGCAAGGTTATAGCTACAGCAAATTCTTCTCTAGGAGGAAAGATTTCAGGCAAAAATTAGAGAAAGGATTTGATTTATAATGGAAAATAAAGTTAAAACTAACGGGCCAAGTTTTGCTTACACTGAATAATACTTAGCACCTACATAGGAAAATTCCCACTGACTGCAGTCAGAGCAGATCTGAGGCTTTAAACATGCCGTCTCCGCTTCAGCTCCAGAATAGCAGTGCTAAAAATTAGGTGTCAGACTGGGACATGCCCTTCCGATGAGAAAGGGAGAAGAATCGGTGTGCACAGAGCCCCAGCTTCCTCCAGGGGTAAAACAGGCTTCAGCCCCCATGGGAAAAACTGACCTTGTAGGTTCATTAACCCCCTCGGGGAAAAGAGTAAGCAGTGTGGGCAGTACCCAAGCCGGTGCTGGAGCTTGTAGCTACAGGGAAGGAGCCTGGGGAAAGCCATCAGGGACCAGTTGAGCCAGAGCACTGCAAGGCTTTTGGGTTTAAGCCAGCTCAGCTAGGAAACGGGCTAAACCGGCACTTTGCCGCAGGCAGAGATGGCAGGTGACTGAGAGCCTGCTGCTGTCAACCACGTTGTGGGGGCAGCTGGTGTCCTCTTCCCCAAGCAAGGGAATGGAGAGGGACCAGGCGGGAGGTCGCAGTCCTGCCCCAGGTGAACAAGGCCTAAAGGGAGCAAGGCTGTTTGAACAGGATCCAGCCCAGCTTTATTGCCTCTTGCTGTATCTTTTCTCCAGTTCGCAAAGCGATGTCGACGTAACGTGTGATCTGAGAGCAAAGCTGCCATTTACGGTCTCGGCGGCCAAGAAAGCAGACAAACCTGAGCATCTGCGTTTGCAATCTCCACTGCTCCATAAAAGACAAGGTCAGACAGAAAACATGTGTTTCATATTTGCAAATCTGAATGATTTATATTAGGGGAGCAGGGCTGGACTGCATGCAGCCTCTAGGTTGTTAAAATTTAATTTACTAATCAATTACTATCAGATGCTAGACTTCTTCAAGCTGCCCCATACGAGAAGCATGGTTTCTCACAATACCCTGTCTCAATTTCAGTTCTGTATCTCCATCCAGGGGCTGAAGAGAGGTGAGATGAAGCAGGTGAGCAAAAGAAAAGGACCACTCAGTCCTGTGAGGTTATATTGTAATTAAAAGAAGCCACCAGAGAATTACCTCCCCATTTCTATTGGTCATCTGGAAGATGACATCCTTTTGCCATTATTTTTGCACATGGCAACTTTACTTGAGGAAGCAGATGCCTCAAAATGAATGGTACATGTCTCACCTCAAGGGAGCAAGTCCGGAGGAGATTCCGAGTCCCTACCTGCACTGTCCTCATTTTGGCTGGATGGCTTCTCAGCTATCGCTCCCAGTTCAAAACATTTAAAACATTATAAATTGATGTCTCAGCAGCTGAAACCAAATGAACTGGGATGAAAAGTAAAGGGAGAAGCAAGACTGTTGCTGATAAGCATCCTTCTACTGCGTGGGTTATGTGGTATAGGTTGGGTCTCCTGTGCCGTACGGATAATTCTGACTTTGGGACAACTATGTGTGCGTATTTTTCTAACTCTTCTTAACAGTAAAATGGACATACTGAAAACACATGATTCAGATGGGTTACGTAAGCCAGAGGCTCTCAAACACAAACTCAAAGCAGCTACATGAACATCACAACTTTCATAGCTTACACTCTCCTCCTCATATGCACAGCAACTCCCACACAGTCCTAAGAGTCAGAGACTCTCTCCAAACATCAGGCACACAGGACACCATCCCTATCCTTTATGCTGGGTTAAAGAAACCCCAAGGGTGTGCAAACTTATTGTGGACATGAGCAGATGACATCTGAGCATCTCCTGTCTTCACCCCCTCAAGGACAGCAGTGGCAGGAACGTTGCAATTCAGTAGCCTTCTAGCTTCATATTAGGGGTGCAAAGCTGACGTCGTGCTGCCTTCCCCTGTCCCCAAGCAACCTGTCCCCCTCAGAGGTACAAGACAGTCCTGACCATTGTCAGTGAGCCATCAGCTTGGTATTGATGATGCCAGGCCTACATGAATATCAAAACTCATCACAAAGGACAAAGAGTATCTCAAAACATGTTTGCAGAGCATGTTCTCCTTTTGAGAAAGAGAGGAACAAGAAGTTTTCAGAGTCTCAACTCCAGCCCACTGAACAACTCTAGTTATATCCAGTTCAAGATACAAACATCAACACCAGCCTTGGTCAAAGAATTTTTTGAATGTCCTCTGTTAAAATTAGCTCCATTCTTGGTTAGTAAGTCACGCATGAAATGATCCTGGCTACCCTTTAATGTGGTAATCGGAGACCAATAACATTTTGAAATTATGGGTGAATTGCCAGCTCTTCTCTCCAACTCTTTGCTATCTGCATTTTGGGTGACACGATCCCTAAGAATAGGTTAATGTTACTACTCTTGGAATAGAAGAGGGAAATATTTTAAACTAGGGAATAATCAATCCAGCCAAACCTTCAGATGGAGAATCGTTCACATTAAGATTCATGAAACTCTTAGAATTCATTATTTTTTTTTTTCCAACAAATACCCAGCAGGTCACAGGCAGTTGGACAACTAACTCCACCACGGTAATTTAGGAGACTGCCTCATAAATTAGAGAACAACAGCTTTTTCTTTTTTCTTTTCTTTTTTTTTTTTTCTTTTTTTGAGGGAGTGGGGCAGGGGAAGGAGGTGAGGAAGGAAGGAAGCCAAAAAAAGTCAGACTCCAGGTCTTAGGAGTATTTCAATGCCATCAGTTACCTAAAGGACTGACCATAACAGACAATATATAAGGTTGTGCTAGAGCTTCCAATGCATAATGTTCAGAGTCTTTTTTCATATTTCTGAACACTAATAGTTCAGATATGTTTATACCTTTCCAAGACACCTCATTCAGCCCCGGTTTCACTACATGCAGAAGACTAATGCTGTTGACCTGATATTACCCACTCACGATAACTGGAGAACTACGGCAATGTTGCTGTCTGGCAGATTTACTCCTACCTGGCACTACTGCCTAGAAACTGCCTAATTAACAGTCTGTTAAACCAACAGAGTGAAACACAGCCATTTCTATGTAACAAACACAAGGACAGCAAGCCAGTATAAGATTGTTGGGCGTAACAGGGCCATGACCGCAATATGTGGCTATAAATGCTCATGACTGAAGCGAATAGCTGACAAACTTTTGAAGCAAGGCAATGAGCAGAACCAGAAGTGATAATTGTAGGTTAATCAGCCCAGCAATTAGTCTAAATAGGATCAAATTCCTATTTTAAATCCATCCTGTAGTATTATTTGAAAGCACTATTTTTCACGTTATTGCACTGTGGGGTTTCTGCATGCTATTACGTTGTTGATGCCTTCAGCCCTGGGAACGGCTGCATTTCAGTAACAATTCAAACAGCCTCAAGCGTAGTTTAAGCAGCTCAATTTGCCTAGAATGAAATGACCTTGACAAACAGTAGATGTTGTTTCAACCTCCCACTCATCCTTGGCCACATAACCTCCCTGTCCACCTGCCTCTTTTTCACTCTGTGCCTCGGCAAGCACGATCCAGCACTTAGATACCCCGACGGAAGAAGAAAGAGGATATCTTTCCCTCGAGAGAGGGAGTCTGTGACTGGTAAACACATACAGGACTCTTCAGTCAAGCCCTTGCCTGCCATGGAGGCCTGTCTGGGAGAAAGGGGGGAAAGCCAGAAGTTTGCAATCCTTCGCTGCAGGAATTTTGGCCTGTGGGTACGGTTGGCTGTCTCAAGGCAGCGCACCTTGCACACAGCTGAGGATCTGCTGCATTATGTCTGTAGGCAAGTACATTAAGGGGGGAGAGAGAGTTTACTGCTTCAGCTTGACGTGCACTTGGAGAAAGCTGGATTCCAACTTATCTCCCACGCTGAACTCCAGGGACCTTCAATTGCTGACCCAGCTCTGGAACCAGACCTCAGGATTTGCTCCTAGCTCTGTGATCACAACACTGATTCGGTTACAAATACATCCATAATTATAAAATTAAAAAAAAAAAAAAAAGCTCATCACAAAGAAATAAAAAATTGCCATTTCTTTACTGCAGTTATTTCTTGTCCTTTCCTGACAGTGACTTTAAGGTATGTGCACTCACAGGCATGGACAGATCTGTACACAGTGTTTCAGCTTCTCCTGCTGGTTACAGAAGTTTCACCCAGCGAAACTTCTTTTAACTTGAGTGCAGTTGGGATATGCAGCTCCCAGACTCTTCACACAGCCTCCCCTTCCTACCTTTGAGACCTTTATATCAAAGAGTTCGACCAGCAGAAACAAGGTTATGATCAAGAACTCTCCTTGACTTCTGCTCCAAACAACTTGATCACAGCCTGGCTCTAAGACGTTGCCAAAGGCGCAGAGGCTGCTGGCCATTCATCCAAAAAAGCCTGTGAGAGCCATGAAGTATCACAGTCTGGCTCACACAGCTGATACGTAACGTGGCGTCCCTTAAACAAAATGAACCATAGGGGCAAATGTAACTTAGAGATTGACGGGGTGAGCAAAAATATAACACAGCTGTCTAGGAGTAACTTAAACCTTCATGTGAAGAGTAAATCACTGCCAGAGATTTTTCAGCCATTCATTTAGACACCAGGAATACCAACATCTTTAAACACTACTTAGAGATGATGTTTAGGAAAATCGGAAAGAGAGCCAGAGACACAAATAACTACACTGAAATAACTTAGAAGACTGACAAGAAATGTAGCATTCATATTTTAAGCAATTAACTTGCATTTAACCCGACTGTCTGAAAATGCTATGCCTCTGTATCATACGGCATGTGTTATATTAGTGAGCCACATCACAGTTAACTCAAAGGAGCGTGAATTCCTCACTCCGAGTTTGGTGATGTATGACAGCCCTTATAAGCCTGCTTCAGAGTGGAAAGTTACATCAGAATAGTTTGTATATTTTAGAATTCAAGTCACCGTTTCATCTACTACAACTCCCAATGCGGGCATGGCCTAAAACTAATTGATTATGCATCTTATTCACCCATTATTTGTATTTGGTGAAAGATAAAAACCCAAACAGTGACAAAATTCCAGCCTTTCTGCCACCAGAACACAGCACACCCTGGATTGCTGACAGAGACTAGGAGCTTTCCATCAGCTCCAGCTCCATGAAATCCCATTCATTTTGTTACTTGTTTCTCTCCAGTGAGCACAAACCAAGTTGGGCACTCTGCTAATTAAAAAGCAATGATTTTAAGATGCCAAGAATCAAGCCAAAAATGGTCAAAAGGGTGAAGGCTTACTGGAATATCCCACCAGAGCAAAGATTTGGTTTCTCTTCAGTGTAAATTGGAAAATAAAGAAAAAAAAAAAAAAAAGGAAAGTGCTATACAGCAAAGCCTTCAAGGAATACTTCTGCTGCTGCAGCAAGGACAAGATACACCCACCTAAAGAAAGGAGAAAGGAAACAATGCAGCAGACAGGATCACCTTTATTACACTCTATTAATTGGCTGTACGTCTGGAAACTCTACTGAGGAAATGCATGACATCAGAGAAGTATGTATTTGACATTAACTGAAGTAATACCATTTCCCCTACTGCACTGCAGCAGAATTGTCAGCGATGCTCAAACCACCTTTAAAACTCTGAGAAAAATAGCGACTTGGGTGACTTACACAAGCCATCAGATGTGCGATTCATGTTACGGTTCTCTGTTATTTGTCAGTCAACACATTGTCTCCAGTTACTCCTTCACCCTTCCTCATGCTTATGGTCAGGAAATCATATGAGGGCACGAGTACTCTTAGCACTGGGCTGGAACCTTCCTTGGTTTCTGCTCTCTAAGTCCACTCCTTACCACACCACACACTGCCACCCTTGTCGCTTTCCATGCTTCAGTCATATTGAATCTACTGATTCACATTTCCCATCTTCTGGTCCATAAAGATCAGAGTCCTTGTAACTGCACTATCTATATTTAAGAGTGGCCAATATTTTGGGGTATAGCAATACAAGACTACATACAGTAGGCAGCAGAATTATCCACAACACAACCTGCTATAAGAAAAAACAGGTGTAGGCTTCTCTAACTTTTTTATTTTACTGTTCCTGAAATACCCTGAAAAAAAGATTAGTCTGAATTTTCCCCCTACATTTTTAACAAACTGTTTTAAAAACGGTTTTAAATGTTTTAAAAGTTTGTTAAAATATTTAAGAAACATTTTTAAAAACACTTAAAACACAACAAAATGTTTTAAAAACATTTTCAATGTCAAATTTTCAATTTCAGATCACATACATGAATAAAAATGGAAAAAACTCAACACTAATCTTTATATTAGACAATATTAAGATCCAAGGGGAAAAAAACCCACTCAACACACAAGTCTTCTACATACATCTCCCTTCAGTCTGGAGCAGCAGAGGGCAAGGGTGCTTCCTTTTCCTTTTCAATGTTCCTCAGCAGCAGGGCTTGTCTCCAAACTCATGTCTTGCATCAGGAATAGTTTGAAGTAGTTTGAATTGGGGACAAATAATGCTCTGGTGTTTCAAATAAAGTTGGTTCTCAGGAATTCCCACAAGATGTGGTATCTGGTAAGTTTGGGAGGATAAACATTAAGAACACTGAAGTACCAGGAGAGTATCTTACTTAAAAGAGAAGTTTTAAATAAACCGATGTTTCTGCATCTCTCTCATCAAAGCTTTAAAATATGTTGCTCAGTTGGTGTTGCTACACAGCTGCCTTACTCTCCAAGTCCACCCAGCTTTAACTCCTCACTCCTTACACACCAGCCTGTGCTCCAGGATCCTCAGAAGGATCCTCATTCTTTCTAGAGCTATTTGGCTTGGAAAACCATACATTTACACAAGTCAGGAGCCAGAAAGTTACTGGGTGGTGGTCAGTTAAATAAAACACTTGCCACCAATAAGACACATGGGGTACCATAGGTCTTTATCCTTCATGAATCCTCTGCTATGGTATTACTGACAGTTACTCTGGGACAGTTGTTGAGCAGTGCAGCACAGAAAGCATTGGCTAAAGTCATCAGCTGCACACACAAAAAGTTGCTGCCTGCTGCTATACGGTTTTTACCTTTAATTCCTGATTTGTCATTAGTGACAGGCAAAGGATGCAAATCCCTGGAGGTGTCTGTGTTCATAGTACTCACAGTGCACATAAGAGTGGAAACCTTCCCTGGCGTGAACAGAGCTCCCTGCCTGCCTTTGCGGTTGAATCGGAAAGCAACATTTTTTGGAAGCACAGTCCTTCTGGCACATTCCAGCGGGAGCCCTCTCTTCCATTAGCCAACATACCATGGCATGATGACTGACTGCCTCACTCCTTCTGTTTGCAGCTAACCCCTCCCTCCCACCCAGCTGTTGATTCCTCTCCTTAACGCCACATTTTGCCCATGAGGCATTTCACAAGATTTTGTGCCTGCAAGGAGAGTTGCCATTGTAGCCGGGTCAGCCAGCCGTGGAGTTGAAAATTTCTTATTAACAAGTTATACTGCACGCTGGTTACTGTTTTACGTACTTTTCACCACAACCACCCGCTGCAACCTGGCTCTTCAGCGCCCAATTTCCCAGGCCCACACTGACGGGTTTAAATTGAAAGTGGGGAGGTTTAGATTAGATATCAGGAAGAAGTTCTTCCCGGAGAGGGTGGTGAGGCACTGGCACAGGTTGCCCAGAGAAGCTGTGGATGCCCCATCCCTGGAAGTGTTCAAGGCCAGGCTGGATGAGGCTTTGAGCAACCTGGTCTAGTGGAAGGTGTCCCTGCCCATGGCAGGGGGTTGGAACTAGATGGTCTTTAAGGTCCCTTCCAACCCAAACCATTCTGTGATTCTATGATTCTATGAAGTGGAGAGATGATATGACAAATGTGCCTATCCATCACAGCTGGGTTCTGAACCTCTTGAAGGGCCCATTTATAATGTGATAAAACATTCCAGCAAAAAAACCAAAGGCATTTGTCTAAGTTTAGGGATGCAGGTGAGAGGTAGATGGGTATCAGCACAAGGGGGAGGGAGTACTGGACCTCTATTTATTCCCAGGCATCCTGAAAAACACAGCATGGGTTGTCGTCTTCCTCATGACCAGAGCCACACTCTGACAGAGCAGTCCCCTTGCCTCCTGCTTGCAGCACAATGGACTGCCCAAGGCAGTGCCTCTCCACCACCTCTCCAACAAGGAAGGGAGGGGGAGCGTTCATCGGCAGCCAGCTCTGCTCGGGGAAGCTCTCCAGCCAGCTCTCGCAATTCACGGTGGCCGTCGGGCCGGGAAGTACGTCAGCTCAGAGTCAGCACCATGGGTCAGCTCTATGACGGGCCAACTCTAAGAGCAGGAAATGCTGGAGCAAGGCTCAGCGTGACAACGAGGCAAACTGTAGGAGCAGGTAACGCGCTGGAGCGAGGCTGTACACGCAGCACCGACCCCGTGCGCCCCACCAACAGGCACAGCCATACTGTCGCGGAGGATACACGTGGCGGCCAGCGCAGGATGGGAAGGCGATGGGCTGGCCCCGCAGGACAGCTTTCTTCACCAGCTTCAGGCAGGTGTGTCAAGTCGTGAGGAGCAGCAGCGGGAACAGGTCCCCGTGCGGATGTTTCTGACCAAATCAATACTCCAGCTGAGTGTGTTTAAACGTAAAAACTGTCCCAGGCATGGAGCAAAGCAGAGGAAAGCCCTTGGCTGGGTCTGCGGCACCATCTAGTGATAACACAGCAACATTCTTGGGAAAATAAATCCATTCCGGGATACGCCGAGCTTAGCAACAAAGCAAAATACAGGCACCAATGCGTAACCAAGACAGCGAAGGATACACCCATTTTCACTTTACACATGCTAGGGCTTACTTCTGTCATTCCAGTATCAAACCATCCCTATCGACTAATCTAAACTTGGTCCCACACCAGTTAACATCCCAGCAGCGCACACCTCGGAGCACGGCCGTGCTCGTTACCACTATTCCCATTAGACTCAGCCAACAACAGCCATGTGTTCTTTAAACGTACGTGCAGCCTTGCAGCTGCCTCTCGCTCCTGTTCCAGGCTGGAGGCTACGCTGCTGCACCGCGTACACGCTGGAACTCACAGCCAAAGGGCAACAAAACAGCGGATCTGCGACAAAGACCCATCAGCCCTTTGGAAGGCGATCTGATAAGGCACTCACACACCATCTCCAACAGGTACTAGGGCACAGGAGGAGATGAGCCCAAGTCCCAGGGATGCTGGCCTCTGCTGACCATTAGCTTCGGGATTAATATCCCTGCTTGTACTCAAGCCACCACAGATCCCTAGCAGTTCCATTCTGCTCTGGAAAGTCACATCTACTTGCTCCAATTTTATTGCCACTAGTAGTTGTTGAGGTGGATTCTTTTTTTCCTATTTTCTACATCCGAAAATGTTGACTACTTCTTATAAACCTAGATAATAAAGAAAAAAAGGGGGGTGGGTGTGGTGGTGTTCATGAGAAGCTTAGTTCTTACCATTTTTACAGGTTGCTTATTCACAGCATCTCACACTGAGGACCTTTAAACCAGTATTTCAGCAAGTTTTACGTTAAGGGAGTAGAAAAGCTGATTTTTCTGCGATGATGAAGTAACTCCAAAGAGTTAAGAATTCACAACATCCTTAAATTGTGTAAAGATCAATGGCCTTTCAAATCTTGAAACCTAATTGTTGTTGTGTTTTGTTTCTTCCCCACCCCCCCAAACTCCCCATTGGATCCAACTGAATAATGACAAACTTGCATTCCCACGGAGGAAAACCGCTTTGAAAATCTGACCCAAGCGATTAAATACAAACAGTCTTAAAATTCACATTTATAAGACTTCTAGTAACTCCCACCCCCTTCAATATTTCTCTATGAATTCAGCACATACAGAAACTCACTTATTTTATGTACTTTTAACAGAATCAGTTTTCATTCAAATACAAAGAACATCCCTGCTTTAAAAGAAACGCCCACCCCCTCCCCAAATCTATAATAGCATCAGAAATTAAGCCTTGGGAGAAAAAAACCTGCATTAAGCTATAGAGCTGCCTAAACATACTTCATTAACACTTTGGCATATACATAAAATGACATGGGTAAAGAACAAACCATTCAAAAACCAAACTACCCTTCTTCACGCCACCCACAAGTCTTGGCTTTAATTCAGCAAAACCCAATGATCTAAATAGTGATTAAGTTACTTTTTCATCTTCTTACTGGGAAGGAAATACTGTTTCTAAAGTTGCCCTTGCTAGAGCTGGATGCTGAAGTTCCACCTTCCACATGCAATTGACCCAAAGTTGCTTTGGTCTGGGCACCTCTTTTAGCCTCCAGCCGAGCCCAGAGGCACACACGACATCTGTCACAGTCAGTATCAGTACTCAGAGCACAGTTCGGTGCCAGAACCTCTCTCACATCTCTGCCGCTCCCATTAATGTTTTCAGTTCTTTCTGGATTTCAGCATGTTCAGGTGAACTTTGGAGCAGATTTGTGTATTCTTCCAGAAAACTTCAGGAGTCTGCTACACACAAACAGGTTTCCCAGAGAAGCTGTGGATGCCCCACCCCTGGAAGTGTTCAAGGCCAGGCTGGATGAGGCTTTGAGCAACCTGCTCTAGTGGAAGGTGTCCCTGCCCATGGCAGGGGGGTTGGAACTAGATGATCTTTAAGGTCCCTTCCGACCCCAACCATTCTATGATTCTATGATTTAACCAGCCCAACTGTGGAAGGAAGTGTTTTATCTCTGTGGCAGACCTAAGAATCTGTATGGGCTCCCTCATCATTAGAAAGTCTTTTTTTAAACCATGACTATGCTTTATATAATTAGTCAAAATTAAGGAAGAGCAAGGACTGGAAAATCAATTATTTACATTTCATATAGTTAAAGAGGAAGTTTAGGTCTGACAATCAACCAGTGTAACAATGTTGTTACAAAGATGTAACAGAGATGTTACAATTAGCAGAGAGGCAAAACACACACATACCTTATTCTGAGTGGACAGAATTGCCCAACATGGGTCACCATCTCAAGTAACAAAAGCCAGCAGAAAGGTACCAAAAGGTCAGTCAGAAAAAGAAAAAACAAGGTATAAATGACAGGGGCTGTAAGCAAATGTCAAGTGAATAAGCCACAAGGACAGGACACCACTAACTTTTGATACTCAGACCCAAGCCAGCAGGTTCCCAAGACTTGGTCCTTGATCACATAATGTACTTGCAACCCATGGTGGCACGATCTGCAGACAAACGGTCACACGCAAAATCTGCTTGAGATTAAAAAGCAACGTTAAATTTTCACATGGTGGTGCTCAGCAGGACCTGATCAACAACAGGGAGAGCTCGCACAAATGCGTTAGTTTCAAGTTTTATTTTTCACGCTGGTGACACACCTAGCCTCTTCTCAAGAGGCAGCATCTGTAAAGCTGTTACAAACACATTTTGTACTCTAATACACCACAGATTTGGAAAAAGAACAAACAAAGCACAGGTGTCACACTGCACTTGGGCATACTGAGTCTTAAATTACAGATTATTTAGAAATCCTCTGATTTTACAGATACATTGCATCGGCCATCATTCAGCCATCATGCACAATATTATTTTTCTGACAGTCAACACTGATTTTGGAAGCTTTCTTGCTGTAAATGGTACATTTTCCAATTTAAATCACTTAACGGATATTTACATAAGTGTGCAAATCGCTTTGAAGGATAGAAACAAACACTAACACATAATACACAGACAGCTCCTTCTATAGTTAAACATTTACTAAAAGGCAATTAACATTCCTATCACACTTTCTTTACCTAAAATAAGAGAATAAGTTATATAAAATAGACCATCTTATTTTCAGACACATCCATTTCCGCAGATTCGGTCTTTGCAGCAACATTGCAATCAAAGATTAAGATTTTACTCCTAAGATTCAGAGAAGCCCCTTTCAATTCAGTGGCAGCTTAACAAGTTTAGCACGAGTTAATTTTGTCCCAGATTTTCCACACTTGGCACAGGGGAAAAAAGAAGAAAGCTGGGGGAGTGGAGGAAATGGTCTTTATAATTTTTCTGGCAATATCAGAAGTATGCTTTAAGAATCTAATGCATAAATTTTAATTTTTCTTTTGAGGCCATGTTAAACATTAGAAGCACAGTTTAAATAAAGTCAGCGAGTTCTTTCGCAGAAGTACACATGGCTCACATACCTCCTCAGATAAGTGCAACTGTTCATACACACAAAAGAGTAGGCTCCTTGGGACCATTCAACAAAACTGATTTCAGAATTGGAAGCAGCAGTAAATCACCTAAGTGTTCCCAGTGCTCCTACGTGTGCATTTTGTTTTTCTGCTCGTGATAAAGACTCTCCATAAAAAGTGCATGGTCATCTTCATGAACAAATCCAGAAGGGAGAGGTTTAATAAACTAGAATGAGCTGCTCCAGTGTTGGAAAAAAGAAGTGTTACAGAAAAGTCTCCAAATCCATCCTTCACGTGTATTCGTAATCACGCTTAGAAAAAAAGCAATTCACTTCCTAAAATTTCACTTATTTTATAGAAGTAAGCCTTCTATATACATTATTAACAGCAAAGAGAAGTTACCTGTCAGACAGTGAAGAACAACAGGTGTAGTCTCAAATGGCTTTAAAATCCAAAGTGATTGTTACATAATGCAAAAGAGATAAAACTGTTTTTTGAGTACCCACTAAATAACATGACTTTTACAGCAGCCACACCTGCAAACCACGCTGTAGCTTGTGCTACTATTACCCACCCCAAGGACAGTGAGTATCAACCCCCTAAGAGTTTACCTTCATCACAATTACATCTGACAACCCTGATGTCATGTCAGACATACACTTGGTATTTTTGAAGATGTCCAATTCCTTAACGTGGCAGAAACTGTACCAACGCTTAACATGAGGCTTTTGGTCTCTTGTTTAGTGAACTTTGGGCATCACATATCACACACAAATCCCTGCTGGCTTGCAAAGTGATTTCACCCTAGTGCAGATGAGGTTCTTCTGAAGAAACAGACGAGTACAACTTCTAATGTTGTCAACTTTAAAGCATAAAATAGTCAAATAAGTTTAAGACACTACAGAATCTTGCTAAACACGTGATGACTTGAAACCAAGTAGAAACAGAGAAGACCCATTAAAATTTTGCTACTTTGGATTCTGAACTAGTTTGAAAAATGTTGTTTGTAAGAGACAGCTGTTCTACGCTTTGAAAATACGAAAGAATGAAATGTCTTTGTTGACTAGCTTGTTGATTAGTAAACAAACACTTAGAATGCTCATGAACCCAAAGATATCATTGAAACATTCCACCTAAGATTTTGTTAAACACTGTCTTCAGACCGTAAAATATTCAACCCACATTACCTGCTACCTTCGGTTGCTTTTTTGGTTATGGGATGTTTCAGAAACACTAAGAAACGTTGCCCGCTCCCCTTCCATTCCCAAGGTGCACATTACAAACACTATGCACACATTTATTTCTAAAGACTTCAGGTCAACGAAGCCCTTCAGGTGAAAGATGCGGGTGTACTTTTAAGCTTGCGAGATAGCTTCAAACTAGTTGAATTAGTATCTTCCACCTCCACATGGATACTGCTTGCAAAGAATAAAGTATTAAAATAATATTCTGCAGTGGAGTAAAACCATGTTGAAAATAAACTGAATGCTCCCTCTAGTGCTTATACTAGTGGAAAACCCTGCCTGGCAGAGTCTGCTTTAAATGATGTTAAACAGGAGATCAATAGCCAGGTGAATTATTGTATCTTTAGCTCAGAAAACAATCACAAATGTATTACTGGACCAAAAAAAAAGTGTCAGCTGTTGAAATCCAGCATTTAAAATTTTGTACCACTCCCCCTACTCCAGTGCTTCTGGGGTTTTGGTTTCTTTAAAACTGTGCTTTTAGTAAAAATTTCTCTCAAATTTTTCCCCGGCATCTGAAGGCAGGGCCCTGAGGAAGCACCTACTGGATCAGGAATGAAGTCCACAGATGTTTCAAGATGATAGGTTCAGTCATGCTTTTCTCTCCTGTATTATACCCAGAAGCTGCCAAGTTAATATTAGCATTCCCATAACACAATTGCAATGAAGCTCTGGTAAATCTGGTACCTTTGGATATGCTCAACATCACAAATAAGTCAGATATTTAAGACAACCTATGTCTGTAGCTAGCACAGTCCACCAGAATATTCATCCTCCTCTTCATCAGCATGAGACCCCACAGCAGCTGGTCCTCTTGCTTTGTCTTGTGCAGCGTTCGGCGATTTCTTCTTGATTCCACCTCCTGGGACCACCAAGGTGAGACCAAGCTTGGCATACTGACAATAACAAGGCAAGTTTTAATTTCTGTCCTACCCTAGAAGTAAAACCTTGTTGAATTACACTGCACAGAATTGACTAATGCTTACAATAAACAAGCAGGTAACGCTGCATACAGAAAACAGATTGATGCTGCTTTCAGAGTGTATTTTTCCCGCTAAGAAAAAAAAATGAATCAATATTAAGCTTATTTTATCTCAAACACTCCAAGAATGGGATGCGAGATCTGTATTGATACTGCTTATTATAGAATAATTTGGCAGCATCCTACAGCTCCTGTAGTTCAAGCCTTATGTTAAAAAATAATTTTTCAGCATGCAGCTCTGCACACATTATCTAGTAACAGTTCACATAAACAGTCTTACAAGTGTTTTTCAGTAAGATGGGTACCTTAATTTTTATTATTCAACATAAAGTGAAATTAATCAATACCATTACGAAGTTTGGCATGGATAGAATCATAGAATGGTTTGGGGTGGAAAGGACCTTAAAGATCATCTAGTTCCAACGCCCCTGCCATGGGCAGGGACACCTTCCACTAGACCAGGTTGCTCAAAGCCACATCCAGCCTGGCCTTGGAGACAGCCAGGGATGGGGCAGCCACAACATCTCTGGGCAACCTGTTCCAGTGCCTCACCACCCTCTCTGTGAAGAATTTCTTCCTGATATCTAATCTAAACCTGCCTGATTTCAATTTATACCCATTACCCCTTGTCCTATCACTACAGGCTCTTGTAAAAAGTCCTCTCCCAAAAAGGAGAGGATGGATGACTCCTTTACACATTTCCTATCCTTATACTTCCTACAATTTACAAGTACAAAAAAAAAAAAAAGTGATGAAGGAGACAACACACAACTACTTTCAAAAAAACCCCACCAACTTTCACTAAATAATAACTTGCTAAGTAAGGAGTAAACACCAAAAATACCATTCAACAACGCCATCGTGTAGTCATATGCTGTAATGTTTATGCATGCGAATCAGCTATATTTCTGAGATAAAGCATAAGTGAACTGTTCTGGCCCATAAAGAACCAAGGAGAAGGCAACTGAATTTTGGTCAACTAATCAAACCTGGCAAATCCACAGTAAACTTCACCTAAGCCTTCCCATCATCTGAAAGGAATAATGTTGTGGGACTATGTATTCTTTTACTTTGCTGGCTGCCAATGTAAAGTTCACAGGCACAGGGTAGGATGACAGAGCAAGTCACAATAAATTCACAGACTATGCTCTGTGTGTGCTCTTATTTTCCTCTACTAGAAAAATCTCTCCCAACCTGAACAAGCAAAAGGGTTATAAAAACAAACCGTAGGAACTGCCCACTTACGTCATTGTCCATGTATTTGAAGAGTGGCAAATTACACACTTCAGAAACTTGATCCTGATCTTGCTGGTCATACCCTTCTAAAAGTTGCTCCAGTGCTGCACAGTCTTCACTTCCATTAAATCCTGGTATACTGAAGGAAAATAAGAGTTAATTTAGGGCGTTTCAGCAATTGACACTCTGCTAATACCAGAAGAGCAAGTGCTTTAAAGAATATGATGGACTGCTTATTCTACAAAACTGTAACCACTGTGATTTTTCCAGGTACACAGATCATACCCATAAAATTTTACTTTCTAGAATATTAGCTTACATGCTGAGAATAACACCACAATCACAGTCAAGACAAAATGACAATATAAGAGCTTTTCAATATTTCCTGACTAGTCAATGAACTCTTCCTCTACCTTAACCTACAGAAAAATTCTGTAATGAGTTTCTCTATAAAATACAAATTAAAGACTTGGAAAATATGAGCAAGATGTTTAAGGATTGATCTCGAAAAAAACTTTCTAAAAATAAAGTAACAATTTAACTAGAACACATATGTTCAAGTCATTTCACTAAAAACACAGTTTAAATAAAATATGTTGTTTCAGTATTTTGTTACTCTTTCCTAATGAAAGGTGAAATGGAGAGTTGCTGGGAAAGCCTCTGGAACCAGGGTTAAACACTAATCCAGATTTTGACACCAGACTTTTCTCCTGGATGTGTAAAGAATGCCTTTTTCATTTCAGTGTATTCAACTGGACTACCTTCTGCTTTCTCAATTATCTTTCAGTTCAATCAGCTATTTAAAAAAAAAAGTCACTGCAGGTAGAACTCTTGCTTTTCTTCCAATGCATGACAAGGGCAAGATCTCCCAGATGAGCATAACGAGAAACATAGTCATTCACATGCTGCAAACAAAAATATTTA
>NW_010246629.1:75710-84810 GCF_000690775.1 Eurypyga helias
CTTTCCCTCACTCTAATCGCCACGCTAGATAGTTTGATTATACTGGGATGCTGCTATTGTGCATTTTGAGGCTGCATTCTGTACGTCCATCCTCAAACTTTAGAAAATACGGTAATGACAAGCAGAATTTAAACTTTTTAGATAGTTTGATTATACTGGGATGCTGCTATTGTGCATTTTGAGGCTGCATTCTGTACGTCCATCCTCAAACTTTAGAAAATACGGTAATGACAAGCAGAATTTAAACTTTTTTAAGAGCCTCCACACAACATGGCAAGAAGATTCTGAAAAGATAAAATTCAGTCAGAAACATCCAGAAATACCCACTTTTAATCCTAAACATTTGTTTACAATAGCTAATTGTCATGGTTTAACCCCAGTCAGCAACTAAGCAGAGCCGCTCGTTCACCTCCCCCAGTGGGATGGGGGAGAGAATAGAAGGAAAAGGCAAAACCCATGGATTGAGATAAGAACAATTTAATAATTGAAAATAAATGAAATAAAACAACAGTACTGTGTAATGAAAATAATGGAAGGGAGGGGGAGATGGGACACAGACAAAAAAAAAAAGAGAAAAACCAAGTGATACAACCACTCACCACTGGCTGACTGACACCCAGCCAGTGCCCAAACAGCGAGAGCCAGAGCCCCCAGTCAACTCCCCTCAACTTATATACAGAGCATGACTTTTTATGGAATAAAATACCCCTTTGGTCAGTTTGGGTCAGCTGTCCTGGCTGTGTCCCCTCCCAGCCTCTTGTAGAGCAGAAGCTGGGAACACAGGTGCAGTATCAAAACCTGAAGAAATGCTTGACTTGATATAAACATTGCTTGGCAACAACTGAAACCAGTGTGTTATCAACATTCTTCTCTGCACATATCCAAAACACAGCCTCATACTAGTCACTGTGAAGAGAATTAATTCTATCCCAATCAAGACCAGCATACTAATCCATCTCTATTCCCTCTGAAAAAAAGACACAATCCAAAGAATATCAGTAAGGCAAGAATCCCAGCCATAACAATATTCTGCTCTGTTTCTAACAAGGAAAAAGAATGGGAAGAACTTCTAATTTCCATCTCACTTCATCTGTCCCATATGACTACTTTATGACTAACTTTATTTTAGATTAATTAAGAAGAATCACCATGGTAATTACAGCTAAATCTGGTAAGAGTGAAAAAACTCCTGACAGTCACCTACCAGGGAATGCTATTATTGTACTGTAAATCAACAGAAGTAGGCTTAAAATTTCTTGACAGACAGTGGTTGTCATCGCTCTTTCACAAGAACAGATCTACATTAGTGAAACATTCAGCTTAAAATTATAGGTCATAAGTAGACTTACCTATAACTTTCCCTCACACATCTTTCTGCAGCAACATAATCATTTCTGTGAAGATGAACTAAGACTTGAGCAATAGTTTTCTAAACAAAAAAAAAAGAAACACCAGCCTGATGATTCTTCAGAAATTAACAGGAAAATCTGAGAAAAACACTGGACTGCCAATATTTAGCATGCAAAAAGTCATTACGATCTGCAATGATGCTAAGATACTGGCACAAGAGATTCTAACAACACAGTGAAAAAGCCATAAGCCACATCCTCAGCTGATGTGAAACGTTATCTCCTACAAGACTGTAATGAACTGTTGCACCAAGTAACAGTTTTGGTGGCTTATTATGACATCTTTATTTTTGATGCGTTTGTTGGTTTTGACAGCTCTGTAGATAACAGCATCTTATATTCAGCATTAGAGTAGTGAAAAAAAGCACAGTTGGAGGCTGGGGAAACGTGCACTAGGACAAACTGTCATCATTTAGCAAGAAACATAACCCCGAATCAAGAGTTACATACTGTCAGTCAGATGTCAGTTATCATTGTCACCCAGAAAAAGTTGAAACACACAATCACAAATTACTTAGAATTTACCTTATAGCACGTTGGATAATTTTCAATTTCCTTATAAATACTTTTTTCCTTCTGAAGAGACAATGCAGCCTCATCTAATCTAGAAAACCAAAAAAGGGTTCAGAGTATCAGTGTCAGGAATACAGCGTAATGAACCTGAGGCTAATTACAGAGCGTTTAGCTACTATACCAGCAAGTCTACTGGAATAAAAAGCAACACAACTAAAAATCAGCAGCAGATGTTACTAAGGGAGTAGAGGAAGAAATACTATAGGCAGAAATTTCTTTTGCATACATGCGGGTGAAGAACAGCTCTGGTATTCATTCAGAGAAACCTCATTTTTCATAACATTGTACGAGATAAATGCCTTGTTACATAACCTAACAGATTTCTGTATGTCGTGAGGTTACCCTAAGTCTCTGACTTAATATTGATAGTTCATGATTACCCTAAGTCTCATACCCATGAACTATCAATATTAAGTCAGAGTAAATGGTTATGAGTTTGACTACTCTTTTAATCAACGTATTAAACTTCTAGAAGTTAGCAACAGCATGTGAGCTACAAAGGAGCAGAGCAACCAGGTCTTCCAGATGTTCTGCAGCCATGTTGACTCGCTTTCACAGAAAGACTTTCAAGTTACTCTGTAAATTTTCTTTTCTGATTACTATTCTGTAGTGAAATAGTGTCTTAAAAGTAAAGTTAGAAACCCAGACAATTCCATAAACAACTACATGTTTCACTGAAGCAAGTCTAAGCTGATCTGCAGGTCAAACTTAGTGCTAAATTAACAATTAAAATGAATTCCCATCGAGACTCCAAGATACACTTATTCTTTAAGTCCAGAATCAGACTGCTGTAAACAGACTTCTTTCTTCAGGTTAGTTACCTGGTTCCCCTGTTTTATACTCCACTGCTATGAAAGACTTTCAGATACTTTCTACATATTAATGCTGGAAGGAAAAAAAAAAAATTCCTGAAGGAGTTTAGGAGTTAATGAAAGCTGGTGTATGTGCCTTCTAGCTATTCAACACACACAAAGGAAACAAAGCCATACAGCCCATGTTCTCCTATCTCAGAACACAAACCAGGTGGTTCCTGAATGAACATGACATATCCCACAGAAGGTGAATTTTAGTTTGAAGTGCGCCTCAAAGAAGAACTAAGTAGCAATATATAAACCCTACAACAGCAAAAAAAAAAAAACCACCACAAATGAAAATCACTATTAAAGATTCAATTACAGTAAAAAAACCCAGGAATTAAGCTATACCTGCGTCCTCTGACTAGAAGTCTTGATGCCTTCCCTAGCATTTCTAATGCTTGCCGTAAACGTTCTTCATTCTAGAGAAGAACAAAAAGAATTCATGCACTTGTATTTCATTTACATAGAATTAAGACCACTAGACCTTAATCTAAATACAATAATTAACAGTTGTTCTGAGTTACAGATGATGTATCAGCAGTTCACAAACTCAAAGGAAATGTGAAGAGTACTGGTGCATCCAAGTCCCACTGCCAGCATCTGTATCGACCTATAAAGCAACGTAACATCTATGCCAGTTTGCTAATCTGGAAACGTGACAACTGACGATGGAGAAGTACACCAAAGGAAGTAGCAAAAAGGTAAATCATCTGCTCATGTGATGGGTAGAGCATCAAGCATGCTCTTCTCTACCATGCATTCAAACATTTCAAACTATTTTAGGCTCTAAGACTCAACAGCAGCCATGTTTCCCTAGGCTCTGGGCTGCCCAAAAAGCAGCAGAAAACTTGACAACATACAAAGTTCAGATTTAGTCAAGTCCCAAACTGAGAAAACGGCAAAGCAAACTGACTCTTAACTTCTATAATCTCCTTCTCTACAGCATAAGAAGCCTTCAGCTTCATTACTCAGCCACAGATGTGAAAGGAAGGAAAAATAATATATAACCTAATCTTACATCTCTCTATACTTTCTGGGACTGGACAGTCCTTAGGGGAGGAGGGCCCAAAAAACTCCCCAAAAAATAACAACCCAAAACCCCCCACTTACTTCAAACACTGACGCTGCTTGCTGGTAGAGCTGCACAGCCTTCTCTGGGCTCACATTTTCTATTAACCTATAAGAAACATATTTTCATCTCAAAAGACATGATTTATTTTACCTAAAAGCATCAAAAAGACAAGAAAGAAAACCAAAGACATACCCACGCCCTGCGTGCTTTCTAGCCGCCAATACCCCAGACTTACTTTCCGGCCCGTTCCAGTGCAATTGCTGCTGTATCTGGCGTCCCATTCTCCAGGTACATCATACTGGCTTTCTCGATCAGCTGACCCGCTTCAGGGAGTCTCTGCATCTCCTGCAAAGCAACAGCCAGAGGGATGCTGCTGTCAAGACTTGTGCTTATATACAACGGAACACATCAAAGCAAACAAATACCTTATTTAAGACACTAATTTTTATTTACAGACATGGAGAGCTAGTGAAAGTTGATCATCAACTCTCTAAAATTCACTTCTAAGTACCAAATTCATGTCAGGCATGAATTTATGGTAGTTTAGAGAAGAAGCAGCATCACTCTTCCATTACCCTATGACATGAGGCCCTCACCTTTGCTTCCACAGAAGGAAAACTTCACACACATGCACATACTTCCCCCCAACTACAAATGTCACTTCCCTAACCTACTGAGGGTATTGGCAGGGACTATGATTCAGCAGAAAAATATCAGTTTAATATGCAATTCACTTAAATGTATTTGTAAAATGGGCCAGTGCACAACATTCTTCACTATAAAATAGGGAAATATTTAATAAAAACTAGTAAATTAAAGTACCTTTAGCATCATTCCAGCTTGTTCGTAAGCTCTGCAGAGAAAAGAATTGCAATTTAGTTACATAGTGTATTTCAGCAAACTGTAGTTATGCAGCAAAAGCTAACATGCATCAGCTATCACTTCACTGATAATATTTAATGCTTTGAAAATGGTCCAAGTGTTTTATTTAATAAGACAGTGCATGTGTAACAAAGATAAGTACCTTAACCACGCTCTCCACTAAAAATCTGTTCTCATGAATTGACTCACAGGCAATGTTTGGATTATTTGTCATTATCTGCTTGCTTTGAAGAATACTTTAATTAAAAGAATTATTTATAAGCTCAACAGTGTAGAATTTCAAAATTACAAAAAGTTCATCTAGGAAAAAATATTTGATATCAAAAGGTGCTGAAGAATGCCAACATCATCACTTCTTCAGATGGCCACTGCAGGTTTTTGGACTTTCCTAGCCCACACTTCCACTAAACTGATTTTGAAACAGCAAAATCACTTGAACCCTACCATTTACTACAGCGAGAGCAAAGTGAGAGTTCATGCTGGTACCGTACGTTAGAAAGTTTGTTTCAGATTACTCAGTGCTTCTGTACTTACTTGGCAGCATGGAAGAGACTGGAAGTAACATCGTCAAAGTTAAGGACAACAGCCATGAAAATATAATGCAGAAAAACTGAGTGTACAAAAAATTCTATACTAGTTTCAAAGCAAGGAATCCCATACAGGTAAATCAAACCTACTACATCTGTCAGCACAGTGTCAAAAATAAATGTTTCTAAGGACAGAATAAGTGCAACATACCACAGTATAACTGCATGTAAAGTTGTAAAAAGCATATTTATTTAAAATTATGTTCCTGGTTACTAAATAATACTACTACAAGCACTGTAATAATGGCAGAATTGCATTTAGTTTATAATATCCATCTGTAGGTATTTTAAAAAATACAATAATTTCTGAAGCAGTACCTAGATATCTCAGGCAATGGTCAGCACCTTATCACTCCAGATGTTACTGGGAACCAAAAGACTTCCTTAGTTTTCCCACCCACAGCACACAGGAATGATCTTTCTTTTAAAAGAGAATTTTGTCAGACTGACAAAATGTGCAAATATATTAAATACATCTTCTACCCCATGATACATCACAAATATAATGATTAAATACATCATTACCCCATTCTAAGTAGCAACTATTCAGCTTCTTGGAAAAAAGAACAATCAATAAAAAGATACGCTTTATTGTTTTCATGTGCTTCAGCTTCCCGTAAACAGGCTTCCCTTGCTTGATCAAACTGCTTGGCATTCTTAAAGGCAACAGCTGCAAGAAATCAAATAAAGTTCGTATTTACAGCTTGCTATTTACCTTTTTTCACCACTTCTGCTCAAGAAATTAGCCACCTAAAGATGCAAACAGACTCTTTAAATGAATGGTTACAGCTTTCCAAGCTCTTCTAAAATATCCCATGACAGTCCTCCTTGCTTCATTAGTCACTTAAGTTACCATTAAAAATATTTATGGCCAACATCACTTCCACACCATCACTGCACCATTGTGCATCATGTGTTTAGCTGGATTTTGGAACTCACTCACTCTGTATTTTAATTATAGAACTGCAGGAATATAGTCACTATACAAAAGCAGTATGGCAGGAATAGAAGTGTACCATCAATAACGCACACCTTTAACAACTTCCTCAACACAACCACTTCATGGCACAAGTATTTCTATCTCCATTAGACTGAGAGGATAATTAAAGTAGGACTTAAAATAAATTTCCATTCATAGATATCTCCAGTTGATCTTCCAAGTTTGTATATTTTTAATTCACGCTTAAATGAGGTAAGTAGGAATGCCTCGAGTAAGAAGCCAAAAATCCACAGTAAGTTGTTATTGTAAAAAGAAAATTGTTTAAGAGCAAAAAGGAATCAACTAATGAGAATTTTAGATTCGGTATGTCATTTGCGGTGGGGAAAAAAAAGAAGCAAGAAAACTTACTATTCCTAAAACAACATGCCAGCTTCTCTACCTTACTGAGACAGCCTCTGTCAGGGCATACTTCATAAGATGATGAAAAAGCAAAGTTTTAAAACCTGCTTGAATATTTATTGTTTTGTAGGTAAAGTCATAGGATTTGGGGGTGGACAAGTGAAAGAAGGAAAGCTTTATTTTTCTCACGCATAGTAATATATAAAATAGAAGTTGTAAGCTTGAAAAAGAATTTAAAAAAAATGTTTTGACAACAGTTCTGTAATACATAATATAGTATAGTATAATATGAATTTTTTTTACAGTGATAGTAAAAGGTGGGGTTTTTTTGTTGTTAAGAAAAAGTAAGAAGAAACTTAAGCTTTACTTACACAGCAGTATACTGAAAATATGTAAAATGTTACTGGGGATTAACCTTAAAGAATACTTTGAAACCATAAAGTATATGGCCACATCTACAGCCATACATACCTGCCTTCCCATATTCAGTAGCTGCACTGTCATAATCTGGTTTCCACTTTAAGAATCCAGTTTTCAGACTAAAATGCAAGAAGAAAGGCCTATTAACAACCAGTAATTATTTTATGTTTTACCTTCAAAGCACTTCAGACTGCCTCTGAAAAGGAGCAATTACCCATATGCTAAATACTATGATGGTACAACTACTGTCAAAATAAAGCTGGTATTGTGAGGAATTGCATAAAGCACTGCAATGACATCTCATGCCTTGCCCTAACATGCTTCTACCGTCCCCAGAAAGTCTTTACAAGTCCAGCTCCTCAACAGCAAGAATCCAACAGAAGAAAAATACTTCCACCCACACCAACATGGTATTTAAAGATTTCTAGTACCAGAACACCTGATTATTTTGTCACACATCATGAAGTTTCCCATGTTCCTCTACAGTAATTTTTTTTTGCTGCTGAGATTTATCAAAGACTCTCCACTGCATGCACAAATGAAAGAATTTACTTAGCAACACAAAGCTTCATGTCATTTATATATTTACAATCCCTCATGACACTAAATGACACCACACACACACAGACATATATGGGGACAAATATACATTGAAAATCGAGGTGAGTCATCCTGTCACCAGCAATGGTGACTTCAACATTATGACTCCTCACTTCTAAAATAAATATAAAAATTACTATAACTTTACCATGTTTGTTGTAGGCAGAGAATTCAATTGCAATACACGTTTAATTTGGAAAAAACAGTTGTATACAGACTCTAACACTAGATTTATTGACTTACTTGGACAAAAGCCAACAGTATATTACTCTAAAACATAACACAATAGAAAGGTTTGCTTATCACAGGCAAAGTCACAAAAGCACCAAGCAGAAATACACAATGTTTAATCTACATGCAATTTGAGATCTAGGCACCTTTTATTTCAAATGCTTTCCAGGATAAGCTTAAAATGAATCCCAGTGAAAGGCATGTTTGGTCAAGTATTTTGAGTAGGATACTCGGGTATAGATTTTATTATTCTGAGGACATGTCTATCACAGCTTATACTTTTGCTCCATGATTTCAGAATGGCTCATCACTATTCTTACTAAAATTACACCACCTTTGGATTCATCAGGTCTATTACATCTATATTATAGTCCATGAAATTGAGACTTACAAACAAAATGGCTACATTCAGTGTTAAAATACACATTAAAAGACTGTCACATGTAGATGTTAAGCCCCCCAAGCTAAACCTCAGCACAGGTCTTTGAGACCATCTAAAAAGAAACAATCACACATTTCTCATAGGTAGGAAACAAACGCACCCATCTCAGCAAGGTTAAGCTCTTATTCACCACTGTCCCCGTAACGCTTTTCTCCCGTTTGTCTTTCTCCCACTAGACTTGGCAGAAGGGCAGAAGTGGCTCCGCTCCCTTTCCAGTCAGGGTGAGAGCAGTAAAGGCTGCACGGCCCTTAAGGAAACTGCTCAAGCTGCAGGCCACTGAGCCGTACAGACTCACCGACGCGACTTTCTAGCTTCAAGGCCGCGTTATTTTCCCAGTTCGTGGAAGAGAGGTGCCCTTTAGCACCCACCTAGTATAAGGAGGGACCCCCGAAGCAAAAGAGGGGCCTAGCAGTCATGTACTCTTACTCCTTCCCTGCCCCAGCTTCCCCTTCTCCCGAGGTCGCGTCGCCTGGCACAAGCAGTTCCCCCCATCAGCCCCCAGTGAGGCCACCACCTCTAGCTCCCCGAAAGACCACCCACCCCCGGACTGCCCCCTTCCACCCTACGCCGCGCACGGCATCATGGGAGCTGTAGTTCACCCCAGGCCTCCGCTCCCCGCACAGGCGCCGGCGGGAACTACAAGTCCCAGGAACCCACCCCTGCCCGCGGCCCTGGGGTGAGCAGGGGG